>NC_046366.1:8771645-9069145 GCF_011125445.2 Fundulus heteroclitus
ATATATATATATATAATATAATATATATATATATATATATGCAGTATGTTAGAACAGTGCAAAGTACTTCCAGTGAATATATCTGCTGGTTACTGTACGCTCATTTGACCTCAAAATGGCTCACTGAGCTCAGCAGATAGAAAATAACATTAAAATAAAGCTTGTGTGCAAATAAGAAGTCTCCCTTTAACATAAACTCTAGGTTTTTGTGTCTCTGGTGCATTTTTGGTTAAATAAGTATGTTCTTTATTCATGAAGTTACTCCCAGTAGGTAGTGTAGCCAGAAATTTTACTCAAGTAATAGTAGCGATACTTGACTAATAATATGACTCAAGTAAAAGTTACAGTGTAGTAAAACTACTCCTAAAAGTACATTTTGATTAAACATTATTCAAGTAAATAGAACTGAGTAAATGCAACTAGTTACTACCACCTCTGGTTTATAATTTTGGTAATTAAAAGGATACGATGAGGCATAAATGCTGTTTTCTTATTTTAAAGAAAAGAAGATTAGAGTTAGGTTGTGGCCTTTGATGAAAAGGATAACTAAGGTCAACATATTTTAAAACAGAGGCAGAGCTAAATAGCTTTCATCTCCTTTGACAATAAATCCGCCGTTTGGTGTCTCACTGTTTATTAGCAGTTCACAGCGAACAGATATGAGTCTGATGAGCTGCATGTTGACTGAAGTTTACACATCAGAGTCGCTTTAATGAGCCGCCCACACCAAGCCGTTGCTCAGAGTCAAGCATTCACTTAAACTGCCTTCATACCACCAGAGCAATGGGACTCATCAATGCAGTTCATCATGTGTCGAGGTGTCTCACATTTATTTTGAAAGCCTTTTATTTCAAGTCAGCTTGTTTTTCCTAAAAGCTGTTTTCTGGTCAAGTCCCCCGACTGCTCCCCGTAAACGTCGGACCACCCGGACAGCAACGCTCGGCGGGTTTTCCGTGTGGGAAAAAAACCTCAGGAGATGTAGATGTTCAAAGCTGCATTATTGTTGGATCCCTGAAGCAGTTCTCTTCCAAACGAAAGAGAAAGACCAGCTTTCAGAGTTCATAGCCCTCGCTAACGAGGGTTAGCAGGTCTCACTAAGGTGCAGACAGCTGGACCCCCGGCGGTGTTGGGAAGGAAGGCCACTGTTGCTGTAAGCCGTAGAAACTCTTAGATCTCAAGCAAGACCTCCCGCTCTGGTTCTGATGTGGAGGCCATGCTTACAAAGACGAGAAAAGAGAGAAACGGCTTGGCTCATGCTAACGGTGAAATAGCCTGTTTCATTTAGTCTGCTAGTGTTGATGGCAGCCAGCGTTGGGGTGTTCTGCTGATGGTGAGGGATGAGATGGCGCTGGTCTGATGTGAAAAGGTCTTTGACAGCCGGAGCAGGTAAAGGTGACCCGGCTGGCACCAGCAGTTATTCACACCCTAGCGTCTAGACGGCAAACGCAGCGGGCCGCAGTGAGCCAGCGGCATCAGTGCGTTTAGTCGACACGTTGTTTTTCTGAAACGCTCGCTCTAGTGCAGAGAGGCTGCAGTCTGTAGGTGTTCTGCGTGGGTTCTGTTTGCACCGGTCCGGTCCGGCTCCACTCCTCGCTCTGCTTCCTCCAAGCTGCACTTTCACAGCAATCTGGGTGGATAAAGCTTCTGCTTTAGTAACTAGTCAGCTTCTAATAGTTGTCAGTTTTTACTCATATTTTTTTTCACAAAGCGTTTAAAGGTCCGACGGGGCAGGGATTCTCCCTGAAGCTAGGGGGCGACACTGAGATTGGAGAGATCTGCAAAGTTTATGGGTTTGATGCACAGACATGAGACGCGTCAAAACAAAGTCTCCGTCAGTTCATTGTTACATTTTGTTTTTAGGCTGATGGATTTTAAACGTGATGCCTGACCGCCACATGTTGCTCTTATTAAAGATGTGAGGGGAGATCTGGAGAAGCATGAACCCACGTCTGATTATCAGATGTTCTGTCTGCATGACTTAATGTGCTCTGTTCATGCAGCTGAACGCATTCATTTGGTTTCTGCACTTTGAACAGTCATGAAAAATAAATAAAGACAGCCTGTGTCCTTCTAACACATTTAGACAAATGGATATTTAATACCAACTTAAACACTACAGAAGCATTCTGATTAGCGCTTCTCTGTGTTTTACTTCTGTGATGCCAGAGCAGCTGCTCTATACCTGTAGGCTTTTTTTCTTTTAACTTAAATGTGTTGAAGGTTCTCTTTTGTTTCAATCTTGATTTTTTTTATTTTTTTATATGTAAACAAGCAATGTCAGCTGAAAAGCAATGTAACATATTTATAATATTCAATAAAACCTTTATATTCAGTTGGAGAAGGAGCAGAATTAATCTTTTTTCAATTAGATACATTGAAAAGGGAAATAATCATAAATGGCAGCCCAGATTATGACTGCTGTCTCTTTTTGTTTTTTTGTTTTTTGACTCGATCATGAATCTTCTTGAATGTTAATGACTATTTACGCGCTTTAAGCCTCTCAGGAAGTGCTGTTGGTGCAGTAAAAAATAAATGAAGTGAAAACGTTCCTGCTGTTTGGCGGATAAAAGGAGCGTGTTCAGTTGCGAAGGTTGGGACAGCATCAGCTGCTCGGATCGTACAGAGGTCCAGGGAATCAGCCGGCCATCCAACATGACAGAGAAAAAAATCTTAATGGCTGAGTCGGCATTATATGAGGCCATGCTAGCTGGGACAAAGCACAGAAGGCCAGTAGACTGGACCGTGTTGGGTCCCATCACCACCAAGACCGCTCATTATTCTGAGAGGGTTACAGATTCCTAAAGACCCAGTTTGGGATTTGTGGAGGCGAAAACTGTGGTGGAATAATACTTACCCAATGATTTAATGAATAGGATACATATAAAATGAGGAAACATTGAAATCAATCTATGCTTCTTTTTTCTTTTCTTTTTTTAACAGATTCTGACAAATCGTTTGAAGTCTGGATAAAGCGGTGCGAAGAGATGATGGGGAGTAAGTAGCTCACACACTTCTCTTTATTTAAGCACGAGCAGCCGGTGCAGTTTTTTTTTTTTTTTCTTTCTATGCTGGGCATCGAACCTCACCTGGATGCTCGGCTGACAGCAGTCGATTGTAAAATGTCCTGCCCCGTCCGCCGTGTGGAAGCGGCGTTTACCCGCCGTGAATTAGGCCGCGCGTTATGTTCGCTGTTGCCGCCAAACATGAAACTAAACGGCGCCGTCAGGAAGCAGATCAGCTTGTCTGATCAAACAAATGAGTATGCACATATGCATGGATCCGTGCCCCCCCCCCCCCCACCCACCATGTCGGAGGCAGCGCCGCTCTGTCCGATGAAAGATGCATGCCTCCGTCTGGGCTCGGCGATGCCGCGGCCCTCCGGATCGTCTGCAGTAAACAGGAGCATGCGTTTTGACAAACAGCCTTCACACCCGCGTGCACACGTAGCCCCCAAGAGCGCCGTGATTCATCAGAGCTAACGTTGCTGATGTTTGAAAGCCCCCGGTGAGACCCGCTCCTTTTCACAGAGCTGCGCACACACTCACACACGCGGAGGCAAGCAGAGCCGCGCTTACTCATCCGCAAGCAGTTGTTTCTTCAAGTGACGGCGTGTTTACCACAAGCAAACACACACACACACACACACACACACACGCGGCACGTGGTGATTCTGTCGCATGTGGCACAGAGAGTGTCGGAGTTCACACAACTTTTCCGCTCCCCCCCCCCCCACAGCCCCGCGTTCCTCCCCACTTCAAGCTCGACCTCATTAAGGCGACATTACCACGCCGCCTATCATCTCAGCCCTCTCAGCGCGCGCCTTACACGATGCGGTCGGTGAATAATGCATGATAGCATGCTGGTAAACGGCGCTCAGGCTCGCTGGGGCTCACGGGGCTTCTGATGGGCGTGGATGGACCAGTAAACAAGCGCGGAGACGCGTCTGCTCGCCATCACTCATCCGCCGAGTCGCAGCTGAATATTTAAAGCGCTTTGCATTGTGTTTTAGACTCTGTGCTGCATTAAGACGGTTTAAAGTTGCCGTTGTTCTCCTCTCCACAGCTCAGACGCTCAACGGCACCGCCGCCACGGTGAGTTTCCCTGTCAGGCCACTTGGGGGCAGTGTTGCTCTCAGCATCGTGGCTGTTTGGCTTTGAAGGAATAAAGAGGGGTTTTTTTTGTGTGTGTTTTCTTTATTCTTACCTTTTCTGTTTATTGTTTGTGTTTTTTGTCACGTCTGTCTCTCTATCATCGCGACGCCGGGGCCGAATGACCCAGCAGACGCCAGCCGCTCCACCTGTGAAGTAGGTGCAGCGTCAGTACGCCCCATCCAGCTCTCCCCACATGGGCTTTCACTGTTTATCTCTTATAAGGCAAACCTTCCGCTCTCCATCCCATCATAGTGATGTAACCCTGTGGATTGTCCTGTATCACTGAAGACATGTAAAAAGCCTCAGATTAAGTCCGTCTGTTATAGCCGAAGCATGACGTCGCCCTGAGAGCGTTAGTCCAATCCGACCTTTGAGTGCGCGGTGGTTATGAAATGACAGTTTTTAACAAAACCACTGGTGGCAGACTTATTGGCACCCCTGCTGTTAGCCCACTGCATAACCCCGCCGTGCCAGTAGGACAGCACTTTGTCTTGTCTCATAAGATCTCCCAGGGTTGGAGCGCTCTTTGACCGCTCGTCTTTGCACAATCCTTCTGGGTCTGTGGAGCTAAATCAATGGCAGCTTACGTTGACATCCAAACGGAGATTTGGCATTGCAAAATGCATTGGAAAATAAAGCGTCGCTATTACAAAAGTATAAAACATCGTCAGTGAAAGTAAATTGTGAATAAAAGAAAAGAAATGGCGACATTGAACGATGCCAAATCTCCTTTTCGAGGTCGATGTGAGCTGTCATTGATTTAGCTCCATGTGGTTCCTCCTCAGTGCTGGCTGCTTAATTTTCATTTGAACGCACAATCGTTTGACTAAATTCTCATCAGTTCACTCATCTCTGGTCATTTTACTGTTGGTCAAGCTTTGGACAACTAACCCGTCCTGGTTCTGAGAAGTTGGTCTGATTTAACGTAAATTTAATCAACTAAAGTTTAATGTCTCAGATGTATAAATGCTTTAGGGCTTCTTACATTTTAAGGGTGAATAATCACCTCTTTTCACCTGGGTCTAAGTTTTATCTTCATATGCAACAGAGTTACATTTTTAATCTTCAAAAGGCAGACAGATTTACTTTTATTTGAAATAGACTTATTTATTTATTTTGTAGTTTTTTTACAGTGAAGTTTCAGAAACTAGAAATTGTGAAAATTGTGTGTTTTGTTGGCAAAGATCACGTCTGTCTGGCTACTTTTCCAACTTGTTACGTTTCCCACATGATTGCAATTAGATCTGATTGGATTTCATCAGCCTCTGATATTTT
Source organism: Fundulus heteroclitus (assembly GCF_011125445.2). Classification (NCBI taxonomy): domain Eukaryota; kingdom Metazoa; phylum Chordata; class Actinopteri; order Cyprinodontiformes; family Fundulidae; genus Fundulus; species Fundulus heteroclitus. The sequence goes on from NC_046366.1 coordinate 8,777,072, forward strand.
CTTTTTGTGGACGACGGTTCATTTTGTGTCACGTGAGTCACCTCTGTGTTGATTCGTCCACGTTTTAGATCTGGTAGAGTCCCGTTTGCAGTCTTCTGTCAGAGAGCACCAGATATTTATTCAAAAGCTAAAATAAAGGCCGTGAAGCCGTGCACAATAACACGGTTCACAGGCTTTTGGTAGAGAAACAGACCCGCAGCATCGCAGGTCCTCCCCCCTACTCTACGGTGAGCAGGAGGTACTTTTCCACATCTTCATCCGTTGTTTCATGCCAGACCCACCTGGGGTATTTGTTATTGGAAAAAAAAAACAGCTAAACAGAGTTTGGAGAGCACACGTGTTTAGTTTTGTGATGGTAGGACAGGAAAAAGGGGTTGGCATGTAGATAATGTGGAATGGCTGCTATGGAGACTTGGTGACCACTGTTTACTGCAGTGAGCTTTGGGGAATCTGTTTAATCTCATTTAGCGTCGGGCTCAATGTGTGGTGTCAGAATAAATACGGTTCCTCTCACTGCCTAGAAGAAGCCAGAGGCTTAAAATGGGCTTCTTTGGTCATAGCTATAGCCCATGGGAACAGAAAGGCATGGATTATTTATTAAAAGTTCCCAAAATCCAGAAAAAAAAACAATGCTCTGTTGTATTTATTTAAGCAGGATTGGTAGGGATGCCAATAATTCTTGCCACTTGTGATTTTGTCTAAGCCCATTTTTTTTTATTAAAGCAGGAGTTTTATCGTCAATTAATTAAAGATGGGATTTTCTAAATGTTTGATTGTGTAACTCAAATAAGCTATTGAATTACTTATTTATTTATTTTGCACATTTCTACCAGACTACAAACGAAGTAGGCTTGGCGCGTACATCAGGAGCTTCACGCGTCGTCCGTCTCTTTCAGGCACGACTGGTACCAAACGGAGTCGCAAGTCATCGTCACGATCATGGCCAAGAACGTTCCCAAGGACGGCCTGCGTGTCAGCTTCACGGAGCGAGAGGTACGAAAGCCCCCTGCAATGCTGCGCGTATAGAGGTGAAGACGGTCTGTTTTCTCTCTGAGTGCGTGGAACAAAGACAGGTTAGCTGTGGAGTGTTTCCTCAGGGGGGCCCATTAGATGGGTCTCATACACACACACTCCTCCCCACAGACCCAAACATGCCTCCAGTGGTGCCTTGTTAACATTGCCCCCAAAGTACAGATCTAAGAACAATTTACCCTCCCTAGCTTCTCCAACCTCCTAATTGTCTGTAGATGGGAGGCATAACTGATCTAGGATCAGCTGCGGAGCCCTTCAGGGACACCGCTCCTTTCTTTGACTTTTTCTCTTTTCATTTCAGTCTTTCCACTTGTCTCTCTCCCCTCTCCGAGGGGTAACTGCAGGGCACCCCAGGGAGACGCTTTGCCTTTCCTAATAGAATAACAAACTGAGTTTACCCCATTTCAAAAGAAATAGTTCACTTGCTCCGAATAACAGTCACTCGTTAAGCTCCCTTTGTGGTGCAGAGTACAGATAAGTTCATATATTTTTTACTAGGTCAGTATATACAAAAGAAATTAAAGATGAAAGGAGGTGGTTCCACTTATTTTCCCCCTCGCCACGGAGCGCGCAGCAGCTGTATATACCGACAGACGGCACAGAAATCCAACCAGAAATGAATATTAAAGCTGTGGTAGTTTAGTGCAATTGCCCAAAAGCAACTTTATCTCACTTTCTAAGCTCCTGCTGCCATTACAGTCCTCCTCCTGTTCTTTTGGTGCCAGATCAGAAGGAGGGACTTTTAGGAAAACGCTGGTTGTGGACTGAGAGTTGGGTACATATTGACAAAATGATGGGATTAGTGCAGAATAAAAAGGGAAAAGCAGTTTTATTTTGCATTGGAAAGGCGAGCTGTAGCTACAGTCATGGCCCTCCGAACAGGGAGTACATCCAGAGTGTCAGTGAATGACAGGCTACCCCCCCCCCCCACCGCCCACTCAGCGGTCATCAGAGTGTGGCTGAAGGGGACAGGACGAGGTCTCCAGACGATCGCAGCAGACGCATCGCATGGCAACTCTCACAGCCTCGCTGACACCTTCGCTCGCTCCTCCTTTGTTGTTTTACGCGTTCTCTGAGCGCTGCAGTCAGATCACATCCAAATATTTCTTCGTAACAGTTTCAACACGGGAGGGATTTATATTTTCATGTTCTGTTGTATCAGATATTTTCACGTTTTTGGAGGGCTCCCTGGTCGTCTGTTGACGTGCTGCCAGAGTTCATGTTTAAAATCTGTCGGTTTTCACTTCTGCAGCTCTCTGCAGAGATAGAAATGGCGTCGGGCGAGAACTGCAACCTCCACTTCCACCTCCTGCACCCCATCGTCCCACAGCAGAGCAGCTTCAAGATCCTCACCACCAAGGTACTGCTTTCAGGCTAGCAATGGGCAAGTGTGCGTTCTTGCTGAATGGACTTTAATGTAGAGAAAAATCCTGTGCTTTGTGAAAATGCTTTTATCCTTTTGGCTGTTTCACATTTTTCCGTGTTACAAGAACAGATCTCTGAACGATTTTGAGAATTTGCATAATCTGAAGTGGAAGGACAAGGATACATGGCTTTTATAACTAAGATGTGAAGTGTTGCTCCAATTATTTGGAGGATGGATTATTTTATTTCTTTTATTTCTAACATGAATTAGTTTTAGAGCAAACCCCTTTGTTGTAGCGCTGCTTGCATGTTTAGGGCCGTTGTTCTGCTGGAAAGTGAAACTTGGCCCCTGTCTTCAGTCTTTAGCACATTATGACAGGCTTTCCCCCAGGAGTTAGGCTCCAAATTATCACAAAAACAACACAATGGTCAAAAATGCCGTTTTTTTTTTTTTTTTTTTCATGGTATTATTTTGCCATATTCTGCTTTTCCAGCTGATCCTTACACCTCTTTCAAAGACTGAACCCACTTGACTTGTGGGATCTTTTTTTCAAAGCACACAACAAGCTGGAAGATGGAGTGTTTAGACACGACCGGTACAAAACAGCACCATTTCCGACCTGAAAGAAAATCTGGGCATGACACAACCGAACCTGTAGACTTACAAAATGACAAAGAGGCGAAATGACAGGCAGCCTCAACACAGAAAAGGTTCGCTGGTGCAGGAACATTTTAGATCCTACAACACAGATCAAAAACACAGGGTTGCGTAAAACTTACAGCTCTTTGGTGTCTGAACACCAAAGCAACAGATCTGTGAAACCACCTAGATATAAAACGTGGATTCATCTGTTAGCAACTAATACAAAGACCGTCTGGAACTTATCACCAAAGTATAAATGAATGTGTAGGATTCAGCTGCACCGAAAGGCCAACCAATCCATTTAGTCTAAATGAGTTAGTGCCGTTTAGGTTTAGCCTTGACCGTTATTTATTTCCTTATTTCTTTATTATTTAGAATCAGTTTGACATTGAAATATATTATTCCGGAGAGTGTTGAAGTCCATTTCATGTTCTGGCCCATTCACTGGTCTTCAGGTACAATAGATGGATAGTTTTATCCATAACGGAGCATTTCCCCATCAACTTCCACTAGCTTCTCTGTTCCTGCTGAAGAAGAGCCTCCCCACAGCATGATACCGCCACCCCCATGTTTCCCCTTGGCTGACATCAACTTACACCCAGGTAGACTCTGTCTACTAACAAGGCAACCTGCAAGAGCTATAGGTTGCTCTTGACTATATTCAGGGCTATGAAAAACATACTTTATTGTGTACCGTATTTTCCGGACTATAAGTTGCTCCGGAGTACAAGTCGCACCAGCCATAAAATGCATAATAAAGAAGGAAAAAACATATATAAGTCGCACTGGAGTATAAGTTGCATTTTTGGGGGAAATTTGTTTGATAATATGCAACATCAAGAACAGACATGTCATCTTGAAAGGCAATTTTAAATAAAAATAGAACGGAGGCAACAACAGGCTGAATAATTGTACGGTTAGCTTACGCTACATGGCACAACTGAGAACGTGCCTGGTATGTTAACATAACATATTAAAAGCTATTCAGATAACTAAAGCATAAATAACATGCAAAGAAGTTAACCAAAGCGCCCGTGTCACTCCAAATAACTAAAATCCAGTGAAATCTTCATCCTCTGTGTCACTTTTAAATAACTCCGTTAACTCCGGAGGTAGAAGATGCGGCACTTCCGCTTCTACGTCGCTTACGTCTGATTCAACACAGACCTACAGCGCCCTCTTGTGGTTTGGTGTGAAAATAACAGGTGTAATGATATACCGGTAAAAATGGGTAATAATTTCACACATAAGTCGCTCCAGAGTATAAGTCGCACCCCCGGCCAAACTATGGAAAAAAAACTGCGACTTATAGTCCGGAAAATACGGTAAATATTTTTGAATGTCATGTATCCTTTTCCTTTACTTCATGATTACTTTGTGTTGGTCTTTTCTCTACCACCCCAATAAAATGCATCACAGAGTGAAGTTGAAATTTAGCAATGGAGGAAAAAGTCCTAAGGGGTGTGAATAATTTTGCAAGACGTTGTACATCTTCTGCATATTGGACATTTGGTGCCTTTTTTTTTAATCTAATAAAGTGTTGAGAACTTTTTAATTGAGAAAAATATCCTGTTGATGAAACAAAAGCCACCCATTCGCAGCAGAGCCGAGTACTTTCAAAAGCACCTGTCGTGCTGCGCTGTCCACTGCAGACGCTAAGCTTCATCAGGATCAAGTCGTGTGCCGGGCCACAAAAAGAAAAGCCGAACAATAACAGCTGACTTGCGTTAGTTTTTTGGGTCAGAGTGACCACAGCCGGGCAGCAGGCATGTCCTTCTCATGATGAAAAGGCGCCAGGCTGAGCAGAAAGCAAATTCACATTACGGCTCAGGACGGTGGCGGTGTCGCGCTTAGAAAAGCCAACGAAAGGTGCGGGCGAGTTCCGAAACGACGCTCACGCAGATTCATGCAATAACGAGGGATTTTTTTTTCCAGATTAATGGGATGTTTATCTTTCTGCTGCCTGTTCTTTGACTTGCTGTGACGTGCTTTAATTCCTTTTGTTCAGTTAAAATATTAAAGCAGGAAAAGGGCACGCTGATGTGAGCGTAAGCAGCTTACGGCAACCATAGCTGATAATTACTGGGGTTACTGCACTCAGATCAACATCTTAATCTCTTCCTTAAATTGAAGGAGAATAAAGTAGGCTGTCCCTACCTTTTAATTCCTTAATGCGGGTAAAGCTTTCTGTAGCAAGAGTGGAAGCAGGAAAATCCACTCTTACTGTATACAGGGCAGCTCCTGTGGAGACTTCAGCTCGATTCAAACGTCGGGTATAAATCCTTACTCACTCACATCCGCACACAGCTACACAGACCGGCATAATTTACCCGCTGAAGGTTCCTCTGCACTATTTAAGGTGATTACTGACCTAATGAGTAGGACGGGTACTTTTTTTCTTCAACTGTGCACTAATTAGTGTGTGTTGCAGATGTGGGCTAATGAATGTGCAGGCTGAGAGCGTGCTGATTCAGGATTTATACCACTGTCAGGTCTTAGCCCACAGATCAAGAAGCAGATTTTATGCAACTTTTTTCTTTAATCATCAAGGCTGTGAATGTGGACTGTTTTCCCTCCTCTACCGGATCATTGATCTGCCCAACCTCTTTAATTCCCGGGCAGCACGAAGCTCTGCTCTCGACTTCACAAGCCTCCTTAGCTGCGTCTTTTTAAAGACATTATGAGCGAGATAAAAAAAAAAATGGCGATAAGTTTGACGCGACAGTTTTAAAACAATCTTAATCTATTTGCCCCCCCTTACAGATATCCTCATCGTTTCTTTGTCAAACTTGATTTTTTTTTTTTTTATGTTAATATCAATCAGAAACAACCCGAGCAAATAAACACAAAAGGTCCATTTTCCATGACATTTTTCATTCATTTAGGGGAAAAAGACACCAAAATAAACCTGGCCCTAAGGGAAAATATTATTGCCCCACACACGTTAATTAATGTTTGGTTCAAGTTCATCAGCTGCACCGGTGGCTGATTACTGCCATATATGTAAAACCAAGCTATCGCTTAATTAGAGCCTGTGTGGCAACATGAAGTAGGCTGAACTATTCATAAAGCAACCAGTCATGCCCTGATGTAAAGAAATTTAACACAAGAGAAACAGACTCAACCTATCAGTCGGGAAAGGTTTACAGGACTTATTTCAGGACGAACCACAGAAACAACCACTGTCCACATATGGAGAAGAAAATGGAAGGCAACCTTTCAAGGAGGGGCCAGCCTACCAAAGCTGCTCCAAGACGGCATCAGTGACCCATCCAGGAGGTTTCAAGAATCAGAGGAACGTCTGCAGGCATCGTTCAGCTCATTTATGCTCAGTGTTCATGATCCAACAATAAGAGAGGGGGGCTGGGCAGAAATGACCTCCATTGGACAGGTCCAAGAAGAGATGCTACTGCTGACTACAAAGAAAACAGAAAAATCTTCATCGGACTGATGAGACTCGGTGAAACATTAGGGAAGGCGTGTCCTATTACACCTGGCTTAAATCTTCCTCAGTCAAACATGGTGACTGTAATTAATGGAGCCATGAAATGACCTTAAACAGACAAGGCCAAAAACCCTCCAATGTAGCTGAATTACTGCATTTCTACTAAGAGCAGTGGGCCGTGGGAAAAGAGTATTTGTTAGTAATCAGAAATCCTTGATGATAGTTGTTGCTAACAAGAGTAGTGCAACCAGTTATTAACAAATGGAGTTCATTATTTTAAAATTAACTCATCATTTGAAAACTGCATTTTTGATTATCTGCAACATGCGAGTGTAAAAAAAAAAAAAATGGGGGTAAATACTTTTTTTTACAGCAATGTATCTACTGTAACATAAGGTGTTAGCAAGTTAAAAGTTCACCAAGTTGTTAAATAATTTTGTACAAATTTTGCCACTATTACCTATTAAACTAAAACCCCACATGCAGTGACACAGGGGAGGAAAAGGTTAATTCCTCATGAAATCATAATATTACGGGCTATATTAAGACAGGCAACCTTTATCAGAAATGAAAAAGGGATTTGTCTGAGATACACAAGCCACCTGCGGAAAGGGAGAGGGAACAGAACTTCTCTGGAGACGGCAGAGTACAATGAGAAAAGGGGGTAAATTAAATAATGTGTGTTTTACATGATTGTCGAAGCAGTGCCGGTGAAGCCTAATGTCATTATATATCCAAGCAATATGAAGACCAGCTAGAGAAGCGTTTGTTTTGTAGTTTAAAGCCCTGGGAGGCCTTTGTTTCGCAGTGACTTTGCAGCAACTCGGTGCGCTCTGTTACTGACGCAACAAGACAGCCTGAGTCCCAATAAGTCCGTAAAATAGACTTGGGAATATTATTAGACATCAGAGGTTTATTCAAGTGATTTTTATGCATCAAGTCTCTTAAATGAGTGAATGCCATCTAGCCTGCCTACAACACAGAGTTCCTGAATTCATAACCTAAAGGTTATGAATTCAGATCGTATGCTGTTTTATCCCTAGGCCTAATTTAACACGTCAAAATCTAATTTAAACTGGTGGGAACTACTTTAAATTATTTATTAGGGTTCATGTTCAAAGAAAAGTTATGAAAAGGGGTTAACAGCATGTTAACATCTGTTAATGTCAAATTTCTGATTGAATCAAACTGGAGATGCTTTTATTTTGAAGGTCCAGGCATCTCTTAACTAAACCCTGTCCAGAAGATTTGACAAAACCCTGATAGTCGCCATATTCTGAATGTCTACACTCTTGGTAAATGGTGCACCGTGTTGGGAGTTGAAGGATAAGCGAGATTAAAGAGAGAGAGAGACTGTTAAACATACTGAATGCAGCAGAAGAGCTTTTATTTTGATGAACCTGAAGTGAATTTGTTTTAATTCAGGTTTAAAGGCAGTTTTAATGCAGAGCTCAGTTTGGGTTGGATTTATGCCATCATTATGAAGTTACTGCTAACAAAAACATGTTGTCTTAACCATAGCTTCGTGCTTTTACCTCTGTTTATATGTAGTAAATATTGTTCAAAAGTCGCCTAAATGAAGTCTGAGCCCAAGTCATAATCCCTCTTCAAATCACAATTCCTCCGTAAATGGTGGACTATGAATTCCCCACTATGGATTACTTTGTAAGCACCTTGTGTGCTTTCAGATTATGCTGCCGGTGTTTAGGAACCAAAGGGGCGTGGCCTATAAATGTGCGCGTTCTCCTACGTAAAACCAGTGTAGGAGTTTTTGCTAGAAGAACCTTTCAGCTGGCCAGGAGGTGTTGATGGATGTGCGTAGATTACAGAACAGTAGGATGATCTGAAGTGGCTTCTGGCTGGAGTCCCCATCTCTGGTGCAGGTGCAGGTCCAAGCTGACTGCAGACAAACGAGCCAGACCAAAAGGTTTTCCTGGCAAAGGCTCCTTATGGCTCATAGCGGTTACAGGTTCAGCCGGGGTGGATTGGTTTTGTTCTGTATGTTGACAAGTTAAACTGGGTATGTGTAGTTTCTGATATAAAGTCATAATGTAAGAGGGCTTGTGCTAATGTGATGCCCTAATGTCATTAAACACACCGTCAGGAAGCCAGGTCCGCCTCTAACTCGTCTTCTGCTTGATTAGAGTGGTACTTACAGCGTTGCCCAGCAGACAGGAAACCGCGGCTGAGAGTCTGTGAACGACGGGGCACACCGCTGACCTGTAAACATCAAATCACTTCCCAGTGAAAAGATCCCCCAGCGCGGAGTCGTGGAGCAGCCATAAACCGCTCGCTGAAGGGAGACAGCTGTGGACAGTAGCTCCGTCTGCACACATAAGGGCAATTCACGAATCATGCTCTCCATAAATCTATCAGGGAAATCAATCGCTGCTTATTTACGGTTTTCTAAAGGTTCTCCTCGTCAGAGAGAACTTTAGTTGATGTGTTCACGTCTTTCTTTGAGCCAATAAACTCTGCCAAGGTTTCATTGTTACACTCTTGGTTGCACAGTACTGTGTAACATTAAAAGATCCACCCAGAGCTGTTGAAGAGTGTCTAAATGTCATGTTTTTCTGGAATAGGCATGACTGTGGTGCGTCAGACAAAATCAATATTCATCCTAACTCTTTATATATTTTTATATTTAAGTCATTTCTCCCCCAAATCTTTTTGATTGTTGGATTCCATTTCCTAGACTACGATTTAAATAGACAAAAACACCTTCGTGTCTAAAGCTGAGGATCCCTAACTACTAGAAGATGACGCAGAAGAGATGAGGATCAGATTTCACACAACTGATGAGGGATCAGACTGCATGATACGTCAGCCCAGCTAAAGCTAAATATGTCCTCAGCTCTAGATGCACAGCATGAAGGCTCTACTTCTATTACCATCCATCTAAAATGTGTTTTTTACGCTATCGGTCATAATCCAGAGAAGATGGAAGTCCAACTAGTTGGTTCTGAAGGATAAATAAGCATTTTATTTTCTGTTGACAAAGCTGCTATTAATCCAGTGATCTGACTCCATCAAGGTGTAGACTCAGGCTTGGACACATTTCAATCTTTGCCAGCAGAATTTTGTATGCATTATAAGAAATTAAAGTAAGTTAAGGTGTCTGTTACATGTATTATTCAGTGTTATCTTTTGAGCTTAGAAGCCTTTTTATTCCTGACTGATAATGGTCAGAGTTCAGTGGCTCAGCACCTTAAGCATTCTTCAGAAACGAATCAGGTCTTGGACAGAAATGGAAAATTTGCACCATCATAAGGATACTGATTGGAATATAGTTGTTGTTTCTCTTTTGATTTTAGGATTACTGGGAAAGTAATGTCACGGTATGGCAACTGGAGGAAAACTAATTATGACATTCACACAAGGATTTCAGACTAAAATCTATAATCTGATCAAGTTATTGAAAGCAGATATGCTACAATAATTCTTGCTGCTGCCAACACATTGGCTATTACATTTATAATATCTATTACAAGTATTTTACTGTTATTTTTGATCGATTTGAGCAAAAATCTGGAATAAACATTAAGCGGTGGTTTCAAGTGTTGATTTTGCAGAATAAGACGTCTTTTTTCCCCCCATTCTGCTCCCTATAGTAAATTGGATTTACCTGATTGATTCCTTGGGCTGTCTGCTCAGGTATCCAGTCAGTTGCTTAACAGACTTATTAATTTACCAACTGCACTTTCAAAAAATCATCACTTTGATATGAAATTGTAGAAAACTGCAGAAACTCAGGTACTCCTTCTGATCTTTCACTAAAAGGGTTTAAAATCATAGCACCAGGATGATAAAGTTGTAGGTGGTTTGAGTTCAGAGCTATTAAAAGCCTTTTTAAAACGCTGGTCCTTGGTTCTCTCTACTCACCAAATGGACCTGAACCAGGACATCTCTAAGAGCGCTGGGCTGAGCTGACATTTTGCTGAAATAGCTTCTTGATCATCAAACTCGGCAGAGAGATCAAAGTTGCAGAGGCGGGCGAACATCTGCTTTTCTCACAAGTTCCAAAACTTGCTTTTTATTTATTTATTTATCTTTATGGTAGGCCTGAACTGGTCTTTCCACGATATGACAACCTGCTGTAAGAATACTAGTATTTCCACTAAATCTAAAAACAAAAAGGTACATTATGATTTAATCATCTATTTAATAGAGAAAAGTAGCAGTTAATTTTGCATTCCTTGTAGTGTGCGTTCTGTAATTTAAAAGGGCGACATAAGTGTTGGCCGTGCTTATTTAATTTCCACGCAACCATTGTCTTGTTTTTGTTTTTTTGAGAGGAAATATTACCAAACTTCTAAATTGGTCTTTTTTTGTTGGTCATAGAAACCATGTTCCCACCTGCTTTTAAACAGGCATAGAAAACTCACTGAATTTGGCTCTTTCAGTTGCATTTCATCAAATTAGGCTTTTAACCTTAACACCTTAAAGGTCCCCTCCAAGCGGTTTGTTTCACCACAACACATACATAAATGAACAGGAACCAATTAAATGTACATGTAACGCGTTTGGACTAGAAACTGACTCTGCCTTCCTTTATGTTACAAAAGATTAATATTTAGCAGCATCAGTGAATGGTTCTTTAAGAAGCCTCAGGTGTAAATGAAAACAAGGATTTAAATTAAAAATATATTCAAGAATAATAAACAAAGGAAAAACGGAACAGAAAAAGCAAAAATTAGATGGTTCTTGTAGACTTGCATTTCTTAAATTTGACCAGTTTTCAAAATAGGATTATTATCTACCATTCGGCTCATGAATTGACTTAAATAAGTCAGGAGCAAAACCAGAAAACTATTTGTTTGATCAGACTCTAAACACAAGCAACTGGCTAAAATTATTAATTAGTGCTATGGAGTTCTGAATGGTGGCAACATCAGCGATTTAAAACCACTTAGAAATAAGAATAAACAGTTGCTACCAACCCAAAAATAAATATGCATATAAAGTGAAAGACTCACTGCTGAAATATTCTTGCAAATGTAGGAATTATCAAAGGTTTGTGGTTGTTTGGTTGACAACAGGACCTTACCAGAAGAGAGCGCACATTTTCTAGTTAATTTTCGGAAGGTTGTAGACCCGGCTCTGACATGCATCATCTTCATCATCGTCAGAGTTAAAGGCTGTCCGAATTCGGCACAGCAAGTCCGAAGCTCCTTTCCTCCACACGACAGAGTTCTCTCTGTTGACCCCATGAAAGGCCAAGGAACAGGAGCTAGCAGCTATTATTCAGGGTATTTATATGGAGCCATGGGTTACAAACACAAATCTGACACTCTGATGAGCTTGGACAAAGACAGTTGTGTAAAAATCACAAATATTTTCTGTACTTATCGCCAGATGGTGAATATGCTTACCTCTATCATGTATTGAAATTGATGGTGCCTGCATTTACTGGCACGGTGTTATGTTTCTTTTTCTTTTCTTCTTTTTCTTCATCCTCCCCTGGCCAGGCTAACAGCTGTTATCCAGTAAATTAGTTTACAGTCGCTTCATTCAGTCTTGACATTATAAACGACGAAGGACAGTATCATTCTCGTTTAGGAGCATGCTTGTAAGTACGACTACTGCCTCGGAGGACACCATGCTGTTGGTGCATCGAAGAAAGATCAAAGTTATAATTAGCTCCCAAAACATAAAGATAACACAGAAAACTAATTTCTCTGCTAGGCACCTGCAAAACGCTTGTTTTCATCTCACGTTCACAAACGGACCAATCTGGGTCTTTTTGGCTGCTCGGTCAGCTCCATCTTCCAGTTGTTGTGGCTCATACATGTTCTGCTGCACCCTCACTTGTGTCCAGGCCACAGTATTAACATTCTCTTAGCTTCTGCCGGTCTGTCTCTGGAAAAACAGTCATTGTGCTATCCTGGCTGAACGTCTTTGTATCCTGCAGCACTTCCAGCTGGGATGTCTTCTCCTGAGCTACGCTGTCTCCCCTCTTCGAAACTAGGCGAGTGTGTTGCCATGTCCGCTCCATGTCATACTTTTCCTAAAAAAAAATTTTTTTTTTAATTCATAAGCAGTTATTTGTTTACCTGGTGCCAAAAAATGTACTCTTGGTTCATGAATACCGAAAATACTGAATGCACGTGCAGAGTGGTGAGATAAGAGCATAACTTTTTTTCAACCTTGGTATTCAAATGCTCTACGCCAGTGTCACCTTATTCTTCGATCAACTAATGTTACCGCCACACTACTGTAGCCACAGAAAAGTTGTGATCATGACGCACAGGCTGAGCCACTGAAAGCCTTCCTGATGGTTCGGCTTTATTTCACAGCGGTCCCAGCGGAGGAGCACAAGGGCGAGGCGGGGCCGCGAGTGCTGGAAAGTACGCGCGGCGCGTGTCGACGTAGCGTTGGAGAAATTAGATTCCATAACCCGACGCCTGTGCCGTGTGCTCTCTATCTGCTGCGGCTGAGTGGAGGCTGACCTGCACAGAAACTGTCCCTTCTCAAAAAAAGCACTTCCTTTCACTCATTTCCTCGCTTTTCCATGGCAACAGCAGACACTGCATACCAGAGGTGCACGTGGGCTGCAGCTTAAACAAGGGCTCAGTCTTAGAGAGGCTGCAGCTGAGGACGGTCTTAGACTCCTTCTATTTAGTTTTTCTTCGCCATCTCCTGTCACTCGCCTTCTATGTTTTTACGATTCCCTGCACACCCGCGGTCATAAACACACCACTTCGGTCACTCTTTATGTTTGGGCTTATTTACTCAGCCACGTCTTTAGTTAGGAGACTCGGCGGTAAAGCATATTAATGTCTCCCTGGAAGCCCTGATGGTTCACAGGTCCAGTGGGCTCCTCAGGCACACGTGGCCCCTACGCACAGAGCGCTAAGCCCCTCGCAGGTAACTGCAGGCGTTCAAACTTTTTCAGCTGCCGTTAGACGTGGTTCACCTCGTGCAGGTGAAATGTGTAGACATGTGTGCTTGTCACCCAGAGACCCTAACTAACTGCTGGAGCTCCCTCGCTGCGCGTCTCATTTAAATGTTTCGGAAGCCCTTCCGAATACGCCGGGGGATAAAAAAACGTTCAAATGAACAACGGCATCAGCAAATCAAGTTTCCCTAGATTGGCATGCATCCCTAATGAGCGTTGAAAAAAAAAAAATCCCCGCATCACCCTGCGAGCTGTTGATTCTCAACCAGTGTCTGACTGTAACAGGCTGCCCTGCACTCTCTGCCTCGCTGTGTTTACGCTTCATCTCCTCGCTGTCTTTAAAGACAACTTAGCAGGGGGAAACTAAGCTGGGCTTCAGAGTGCAGGCATGCACACAATCTCACACACACACACACACACACACACACACACACACACACACACACACACGTGAACGCAGAGGCAGAGCTGTAATCTTTCAACACACTTGTGCTATTTAAACTATTTTCTCTGTGTGTGTATGTCAGTGTCGTCTGTGGCACATTATCGTCAGTGCGACCTCCTCCCGTCCTCCATCACAACAAACATTCCAACCGCAGGGGTCACCGCGACAACGGGGAGCCAATTACACACCAGTGTGTTTGATCAGAACAGACGGCTGATGCGCACAAACACACACACACACACACTCATAGAGACGCGTGTGCACACGCAAAAACATAATTTTCAATCCCTCTCTCATTCCGCTCCGAAATCATCCCTTTTTCTGCAAATAACTAAAGTGGCGTCTCCCCGCTTTAATTTGCACGGCTGTCAGAGTCTAAGAATGTTGACGTGTTTCATTTCTGTGTCTTTTTCGAGAGATTGTTTGTTTGAAATCTTCCCCTATCTGGAGAAAAAGGAGGGTAAAGATGTTGGATGAAGAGTTAAGTTGGAAACTCTGTGGGGAAGACGCTTACAAACGTGTGTGTGTGTGTGTGTGTGTGTGTGTGTGTGTGTGTGTGTGTGTGTGTGTGTGTGTGTGTGTGTTGCATAGTCCAGCCCCTGGGGTCCTGTGGGTGGTGGCCCCTGATTGTGGCTCTGCTGTCACATCCCTTTAAGGACCATCGCCTCGCCTGTCATACACACAGAGAAGCACACATGCGCGATGCTTGGCCTGCCACGTCCCTTGAAAGCCAGGAAGCTCAGATGTGGCAGCAGATTAATGTTGTATGGCCTAGGAGCACACGCAGAAGCGCGCTCGCTCTGACACAATTGGAGCCTCGGTTTGACTTCTGTCAAACTTAAAGCATCCTAAATATCTAGGAACAGAAATGGCACCGGCGGCATTGGCTGGTAATATCTACGTGAAAACTTTCTAGTTTGCACAACGAGGGGAAAAGAAGGCTAAATATTCTACGACAGATAAGAGTTTGTAACACAAGAATTATTACCACTGATAGAAATATCAGAATATTGGTGTGGGAGATGTGAAATCAGGATTTCACTGCATAGTAACGTTCTTAAAGCAACATGGCATAGGATGGGAACAAATGGTAACCCTTTTACCACTAGGCACAACAGCTACTAGTTAATTTATATACAAAATAGAGCTAAACCGATTATATTTTGGGGGATTTCTGATTTCGAATTTATTCAGAGCCCTTGCAGAATTCAAATTCAGATTATTTTTAATTCAACCAAGAAGTTTATTTCTGATTGGAATTGGCAGGCATCTCAGAAAAGATAATGAAACAGTTTAGAAAAAAGAAATTTAATTTTTTTTTTACCTTATTTTAATAAATGGCATATTGAACGGTATTTAAATGGTAAATGATAAATGGCTTGCACTTGTATAGCGCTTTAACTAGTCTGACGACCTCCAAAGCGCTTCACACTACAGTATAGTCATTCACCCATTCACACCCTGACGGTGGTGAGCTGTGTTAGTAGCCACAGCTACTAAAATGTACTCTTTTGCCATTAATCAAGGGAAAATGTTTCATTCACCTCACAGAAACAAACCCCATCCTATAGTATCTCACCAGCTTTGTGATTGTTTCCACTGGTATTTTAAAGTTAAAGTATCTTTATTCATCTCCCTTGTGAGAAATGTGCTTTGGATACAAGGATCAGCTGCACTGTACTGCATATTCAATCACTAATAAAAGGAGTCTCAGTACAATAATAAATAAATAAACAATAAAAACAACAGTTTATGAATCACAGTTTGACTAAAACTATCATATTAAATAGTGCAAATCAACATTTCAAACACCACTGCCCTCTCAGTTTGCTGCTGTAGATTAGAGACCATGGATCTGGCTACCTACGTCTCTTTGCCGCTCCCCCGTTAATCTTCTCATTCCAAACCATGCGCTCATTAACCAGTTTTAGAGACAGTGGGATGAACGAATGTTTATATCTGTTATATTTGCATAAGGGGATCCTGTACTTTCTTCCAGAGTTCAGCAGCACAAATTCAGAGTGAAGCACATGACTGGAGTCGGATGAAAACTTATCTGCCTGTCTTCAAGATTTTTGTTTGGCGATGAGCTCCGAGCATTTCAGGTTGGAAGGCCTCCTTTCCATCACCCTAATCTATAGCTCCAAAGATTCAACTTGGGATTCATTAATATTAGCAAGTTGATATTTACAAAATGAAATCTGTGTTGAATGACTTCTCCAATCATCAAGTTACTGTTTCAAATGAACAATCCCGTTTCTATGATAACATTTGTTTCAGTACGAACTGAAAGAGTAGAAAATAATCATGTATTTTCAAAACTTACAACAAACTAAAAAATAAAATCCTGTTGAGCATTGTGGGACAATATGGATCACAAGTAAAAAGGAAGAAATTCATACTTTCTCATTTAGCAATATATTTATGTTAAACCCCATTTGCAGCACTGTTTAAGAGAGAAACAGTGCAAGTATAAACAATACAAAATCAAATTGACACCACTGTTTGCAATATCTTTTCCATATTGTAAAAAATACTTAAATAACAGTGACCCAACACAGAATGGCTATGTTGCCTAGCCATTTCGGCGCCCTAGGCAAAATTACAGTATGACGCCCCACCACCAACTCCTGCACCCCCGTCTCAGTATTTTAGAGAAACCTCAATATATTATAGATCATGCAGTATTGCTCTGCAGCACATATGGATAAATACAGCTCCATGCCAGATGCAACAAAAACAGTATTGATAAGCAACTGGCACAATTCAATGTCAATTCAACTTCAGTTTATTTCAACACCCCAAACAAAAAGAAATTATGAAGGCAATATGAATCAACAGTAAATACTATAAAGTACTACATAATTAAATCATTTGCAAAATTTACAAACAATGAACCCCAATATAAATATCTTTATTGCACAAAATAAAATGTAACAGAACCCAGTGTAGACATAACAAAATATATAGTAAAAACAAATGATAATTGCTGAAAAAAAAAAAAAAAAATAAATAAATTTTATATAATATGCATAATGTAGCAATGTCCTACACTGTGCTGGTGTGTCGTTCTGCTGCTTCTCTGGAAACATTCCTGCACCGGTGCGTTGCGTAGTGCTGCTCGAAAGGGGCTGTTCATCAAGCTAACAATAGCTAGCGTTAGCTTATGTTGTCCGGGAGGATTATAGCTGCGCTAATGCACGTTCAAGAGCTTTACTGACTTTTCTGTGTTGCTCTCAAACATCCATGTCACACTCCTCCGTGTTACTGACCATTACGCTCATGTTTTATGAGCCTAATACCAGGGTTCTGTCTCGGTCTGGGCGCTTCGAGCTGCACCACGCAACGCTCCGCAGCGTGAATGCAAACTGAAACAGTGAAACAACATAGAAACAGGTGTTCTGTCTTTGTTATCTTTAAGTTAATGTTTCATTTAATTTTTAAGTGGCACAGGAGCAGCATGAAGTTTTCACAAGCCTAGAGCGCCCTCTTGCAGCTATAGATGGTAATATTTACTACATGGTTCATGTTGGTCAGTATGGTTTACCATTACCATGCTATTAAACTTTAAAGCCTACCATTATCATTCTTATCGTCATTTTCTGCTCCTCTGATGCCCTAATCTCACCTGTCTAATTTATAAACAGTGTTTTTCACTCACTCTTGACCGCTAATCTGTAGCTAACAGCAGCAGAGGCTCTTTGCTTCAAACTCGTTTCAAAAACTTCAACTGGATGTAGCAGTGTTTATAAACAGAGTTGCAGGCGGCCTTTAGAAATAGCTAAAAAAAATAGCGATTGTGAAAGTCGCTTTATGACGTTCACTGACCAGCGTTGACTGACAAGCCACAATGAAGTCCTCCAGGCGAATGAGGTTCAACATTAATTCAAATTCAGGTTATCGTTGGACTAACCTCAGGTCGTTGTCTGGGTGTTTAAATTTTCAGCTCTAAATTATTCACATCAGCAGCTAAACTAATTCATGGGATTTAAGTGGTTGTTGGTCTCTGTAACCTTACTTCTCACTACTTATATGATCAAATGGTCGACACTGAAATGGATTTAGTTCTGTGGGCCAAACGCAACACAAATGCACATTTCATATCCTAAGGCTCCACTGCCCCGGCCTCAGTGTCTTCTTTTTTTTTTTGTTTTTTTTTTCCCTCCCCACATCAGCAATTAAAGCTGTGGATCCGTCATCCACTGGTAAAAAGTGCTCGTGTTGATTTGGAGATTTTGACGCGGCTGTGTCGCTCGCTGCTAAAAATACTTACTGCTGAGCTCAAAGGTTTCAAACCAAGTTGTTCCAAGGCTCCGTATGTTTGCCAGAGTTATGAACAATATTTCGATGCATTACAGTCGTGTGGGATGACAGCGATCATTTTATGTACCAGTCAAGCCCTCCAGCGTTACCAGGGAAACCGGGATATTTATGGCCTGTGAAGAAGTTGTGACATTAATTGAGAAAGGCATTAGAACTTGACGCTGAAATAGTTGCGCTAAATGATTTTTTTTCTTGCCCGTGTTAATGTTGCGAAAGGCATTTTTAATTAAATGCGATGTTTTATTTGCATTTAATCTTTTAGAAAACCAACATCCTAATTAACAACTTATAATACCTATGTCCCCATAATGGTGTGTCTAAAGCCATTGCTTGAGCAGATCCAGGATTCCTAGCAGAGATGTTCTGTTTTTAGCCGCCTGTGTGGAGCAGAAAGTGATGACACGTACCAAAGTAGTCTATCAGTGTACAGCCACACGCACCAGCTCATCACCTCTAACGGCGATCGCACCGCCTGGTTTCCCTCGATCTGCTCCCTTCTCTCGGCCCGCTCGTCCCTAACCCCGTGTGCCTCTCTCTCCTCGCCGCCGCCGCCCCTCATAAATGAATCATTGCGTCGCCCAGCAGAGCAGAAATGTTCCTTAATTGGATCGACATCCCCGGATCTGTCTTTTGCATGCACACAGATATCAAAAGCGCACAGCATTAATAGGTGTTGGAAAGGGGGGGGGCCGGGGTGTCGGTGGGCGTGGCGGCGCTGCGGCTCGTGCGTCTCGCTGCCGGGGCGACCTGTCGACGCAGCTCAGTGTTAAAAGCGTGTGTCCATGTCCTCTTTTCCTGGCATTGTTTTCCTCCTCGCCCATGTTTCGCCCGGTGTAATGATTCGGATCACATGCTGCTGTGTGGAATTTGGATCCGCCGCCCTTCCCTCTCTCTCTCTCTCTCTCCCTCTCTCTCTCTCCCGTGCCCCGTCTCTCACACTGGCCCTCTGGCTGACAGGCATCTCGTTAGTGCGGTATGTCTGTCAGTGAGGGTTTGAGATTGAGCTGTGCCCCCGCATATCCCTGATGTCTCTCCCTTTCTCGCTCTCTCTCTCTCTCTCTCTCTCCCTTTGGTACGCGTGCACACACACACAGGCGCGCTCGTTCGTGGGCTAAGTTGTCCGCAGCTCCCTGAGCAAGTCCGACTTTCAGGCCTCAGTGGTGATACGATGTTCTGTGCTTTAACGGAAATGTTATTTTCGTCCAAAGGGTCCCTTTTTTTTTTTTTTTTTTTTTTTTTTTTTTTGTCAAAACTCTGTTGTCTCTCATTTGTGTGTTTGTCGTTTTTTTTCCTCTTTGTTTTCTGTCAGGTGGAAATCAAGATGAAGAAGACAGATGCCATCAGATGGGAGAAGCTGGAGGGAGAAGGACAGGAGTCCAACATCAAACACTTCAATCCGAGTCAGTCCTCAGCTTCAGCGTTTACGCTCGATTTTTTTATTTTTTTTTTCTCCCCCCTCCTCTAATCTCCTTTCTGTATCTGTTCTGGTGTCTCTGCTGCCGTCAGTCTGTCTCCCTCTCTTCCTCCTGAACCACTTCTTGTTTCTTTCTCTCAGCAAAGATCAATATAAGCTCCTGTTTGTCTGTTCTTCACTAAAATGAGAGTGGGCAGTCAAGCTCTGCTAGAGTCTTTCATTAGTGTGGCGGCGAGGGAAAGGTATGGCAGCAACATACAGCTCAGTATTTTAGCCCACGCGTTCCTGTAACTGACGGGATTAAATACTGATGTAGTTGTGCTCGTGTGGAAGGCAAAGCCATAGTTAAGTGGGTAGCCAAACAATTTTTCCCTGGCCCAGTTTTCTGCTCTGTTCATTAGGGCCTGCCTTTAACTTGGGCTCGTGATAAATTCGAACATTAATATTTGGGGATTTTTTATTTTTTTCCCCCTGTGGTGTCACATTGCAATATGTCCACACTTGGCCTGAATCTGTCTGCGGCTGTATTTATGTAAATCTGCATCTGGATTACACGTCCTGCTCTCCCTCTTCATCTCTTGTCGGGATTATAGAGCATGTTTTACATTCAGAGAAAATGGAAATCAACAAATCATTGTTTGCCTAGTGAGTTTGATGTAAGTAGGGACATCTATTCAGCCTCACTAGTCTTGTTTTCATTAAATAGTAAGCCATCAATAATGCAATTACTCCAATGAAGTTTGTTTTCACTTTTCTTCTAAAATCTATAGTAACTTTCATGGCCTTTGAGTTTGATCACATAACTGCAAACTTCAATGTAATTTATTGAGTTTTTTTTTTTTTTTTTTTGTGATGCATTCTTTTTTTTTCACTTTTCTTACGTTTACACGTCAATTAAAGTCTACTTGTGAACAGGTTAGTACCAGGCCTACACCACGGTAAATCATTGTGGTGGCAGCATCATGATGTGAGGATGCAGTTCATCCTTAATCAGGGAAGTAACCAGGATAGAGACTACAGAGATGCACAGCTCAGGGCGAATAATCTTGTTGGCAGAAAAACTATCAGGCGTTCACTCCATGAATGTGAAGAAGAAGCCCTTTCTTGAAAAAAAAGATAGTTTAAAGTCAAGAAATTAAAATGTAACATGTGGAAGAAGGTGCTTTGGTCAGAAGAAGCCAAAATTGCACCTTTTGGGTCCGCATGCAAATTGCTGTTTGATGGGAAACTTGCGCTGCACTCCACCATGGTGAAACACAGTGGTGGCAGTATGATCATGTGGAGATAAGCTTTTCTTCAGCAGCGACAAGAAATCGGGTCAGGCTAGATGGAAACATGTGACACAAGTCCTAGAAAAACATGACACTGGGTCAGAGGTCAAAAGCGTATTCATGTTAGAATGGCCTAGTTCAAACCTAAATCCAAATTGATGTTCAGATGCTGTGCATCTGACTGAGCTTGGGCTATTTTGTAAACAGAAATGAAGTGCTAGTCTGGAGACATACCTCAAAAGAAAATGAATCTGTAATTATGTTAAAAGGAGCTTCTACCTCATTGTCACTCTGTAAAGGTGAACACAAATGTACGCTACACTAACAACAATAATAATTAAAAAACATATTTATTTCCTTTATTTATTTGTTGGTCTTTCACATAAAAACCCAGTAAAACACGCTGTGGTTTGCAGCTATGACGTTACAAAATGGGAAAAGGTTAAAATGTGTGAATGTCTTTGCAGGGCACTGTACGAGGATTAGGCTTCTTCTGTCTTTTAGCTCTGCAGATTCTTCTAACTTACCATTTTTGGCCTTAAATTAATTGAGAGTAGGTTCTCTAACCCCCTTTTCCTTCTTCCTTCAGATGAGTACCCCACATCTTCGCACTACACTAAGTGGGACAAGGTGGTACTGGACATAAGCGAGGAGGAGAAGAACGAGAAGCTGGAGGGAGACGCGGCGCTCAACAAGCTCTTCCAGCAGATCTACTCGGACGGCTCGGACGACGTCAAACGAGCCATGAACAAATCCTTCGTGAGTATTCACTTTGAGATGCCGCCTGACTTCCAGGCTCACGTTCACACACTCGTTTGCTAACTACTAACAAACAGCTAAGGTTAAGCCCCAAAAGTTTTACGAGTACAACAGGTATGTTCCCTTTTTAAACAGGGTATTTAGTCCTCATTCTTTTATTTATTTTTTCAACTTAACCATAACATCTGAGATTTAGGTAGCTCCACTCAATGAAAATATAATGCATACTGTGGCTGTGCATTTCTCCTTCCTCCACATTCATCCAATAAAGGTCCTATTGTAGCTCAAAGGCAGGATGAGCATAAGTTCCCATGTAGGAGAAGTACGGCGGTGACAAGAACAACAATGTTCTGAGAAGGAATCAAGACAAAGTGCTCTAAATGTCTGCTGTCCCTCTTATTCTGCTTATAGAGGGAGAAAAACCGAAGAGCTTTGTGCTGTTGACACTGTGAGGAATAGTAGAAAAGAAAAAACTGGGTATCTTCTTGAATAGAACGGTGGTTTGCACTCTACCCACAGTAGAGAAAATCACGAGAAGCTTTTGTCAATGTTCTAAAGTCGTTGTTGTTGTTGTTTGTTAGGCGTACAAAAGTGAATAAACCACACCAAAAAAGAAAACGGGCTCACAAACACCAGGAATGTGATTTATGTCTGACTCTGTGGACCGTTAACATTATTTATTGGCCAGTATTCCTCTGGCTTTTACTATTAAAGAACATTTAAATTCTTTTAAGATCAAAATTCTATTGAAAATAATCCAGTTACAGTGAATTAACATTGATGGTACTTGTGATGAACTGGTGTGTGTATTTTTTTCCACTCAGGTTATTTGCTTTGGATATTTAATTTAGCTGCATTAGGCAAAGCTCGAGAAACTGTTTGCTCTTGAAGGGAACTAAAGATTTATTCATTGCACAGCCGCAGGAACAAATACAGTCAAAACCTCACTGCTTCCATTATTAGGCACCAAGGTTATTGACCCAACCATCAACAAGCGTGCGTTCATAGGCGATTGCTATATCAACGGCCTTTACTGCAGGGAAATTCTTCAGCGCACTTTAAAAGAAAAAAATCCTGTTCATAACATTGAGGTGCTGTAATGTTCTGTTCACATTTTTCTCCTGTGGCCGTGAGGCCATTTTTAAATGGGTTGACTTTCAACCCAGTCTGTTGTGTGTACAGCAAAACTGTGTGAAAAGCCGTGTTTTGTTGACAGGCTAAATCTTGATGCTTCCTAACAATCTATGAGGTTTTCATCATTTAAAAGGAAATTTACAATTAAAGAGACTGTTTTGGCTGCTTCAACTTCTTGTATGTGAAACCTGTAGATGTGTCAGAAATGGGGTTTTCTTCTCAATCAGTTCCAGGATTTAACCCGATCTGATCTAGAGCCAATTCTTCACTGGTTCTAATAAAGAAAGAGTTTAGTTTTCCAGAACCAACTTGGAGTAGGATTGTCATGGTACCTGAATTTCAAACTTGAAATATTATAAAATTACAAGCGGCAACATTTTATTTAGAAGGTCCAGGGTTATTTTTGATTAAGAGCAAACATATTATTTGTAACAATATGTCAAACTTAACTTTGACTTTTCTAATAAAAAACAGTAAGGCAGGGACAATTCAGCCCTAGTTTAGAGACTTATATAAAGTTAAGTTTACCAATAATACCAAATTATTGGTATTTAGTGTGAAACTTTGCTTCCATTTGGATGTCAATGTTGTTGATACAAATGTTACTACTGAGGGACAAAGAATAAATCATTCTGTACTAAAATAAATTTAGTTTCAAAATAAACATGGATCTGGTGCATACACAACATATTTTTACAGTTTAAACCAGGATCTGCACTGCAAAAACAGAACTAAAAATAAGTAAAATTTTCTTGAAATTACTGTATTTTTCCTTGATTTGAGCAGGTAAATAAGACTATTTGCCAATGGAATAAGATTTTTCCACTTAAAATAGGAACAATTCATCTCCATCATCTTATTTCAAGTGCAGGATGTCTAATTATCTTATTTTAGGGGTACAAATACTCATTCCATTGGCAAATAGTCTTATTTACTGACTCAAATCGAGGACAAATAGACTAACTTTAAGAACATTTTACTTGTTTTTAGATCCGTTTTTGCAGTGTGGCCCATGCAAATTGTTTGGCAACATTTCTGGGGTGAAAATAAGGAAACCCTAGAAACTTGTTTAATATGGGATTAAAATGACAAGTCCTGGTCAACAAATAATTACAAAGTTTTTTTACTTTATTATTAGTGGCCAATTTAACGCCATTCAGATGAAGTGACGGACTAAGCCATTTATTTTTCAAAGACGGCAACTTCTGTCTTGTCATGATTTAGATGCAGAAAATTTAAAGTCATCCAGGTTTTGATGTCATCAAGACAGATTGATGGATAAATATAGCTGAGTATCATCAGCATAACAGTGGAAATTTATTACATGCCATCTAATCATTTTACCAGTTGTAAACATATATTTAGTAAATAGAATTAGTGCAAGCACTGAACCCTGTGGTACTCCAAAAGTGGCCCTGAAGTTTGAAGAATATTTATTATTAAAATGAACAAACTGGAATCTGTCTACTGATTTCCCCTTAATCCCTACAGTATGTTTAAGTCTTTCTAAGAGAATATTGTGATCAACTGTATTGAATGGAGCTTTGAAATCTAACAGGACAAATACTGACAAAGGTCCATTATCTGAGGCCACGAGAATATCATTAGTGACCCTCACCAGTGCTCAAATAAATTCTCAATGGAGAGAAATCGTTTTGTGATCTGTTCTTACATGAACAAACACGCAGATATTTCTAAACTCAGCATCAGCAAAGGGATATGTGCTTTAACAATTTAAAGGAAACGAGAAATTCCAAAGACTCTGAGCTTCTGCAGAAAATAACCCGTTCTAGTCCTTGAAATAAACTGAAAAAAAGAAATCTCCAATGTCAGTCCCTGCGTATTTGGTGGAGAGCTGACCTTTTGATAGAGGCAGCTTTGGTCTTTTCACTCTGTAACAATCTAAGTAATGCTGATGCCGGCTGCAGATTGACCATCATGAAATGTGCATTAATGACAGAGACCCAGGCTAATTTGGATTCTTAACTCCCCCCCCCCCCCCCCCTCCCTACCCCCCCCCCAAACTTCACGTTGGCTGTGTAACATGTTCACGCCCTGAACTGACAGCGACCCAAAGCCTCTTTAAAAAAACATCCATCTGCACTTATCCACAGGCATTGATTTGCCACTGCTACAGTGGCTACAGTCGCCATCAGAGAGGAGCTGAGTGCAAAGTTTACATGACCTAGTGTCAAAATGACGACAAAAAAAAAAGCAGAGAGGGAAAACTCCGGCCATAGAGCATTGTTTTATTTACATAAACATTTCATGATCAGAGAAGCAGATCTGTGCCGTCTCATTTAGAGAATTGCAGGTGAGAGGAAAGCTGTATGCGTTCGAGTAATAGAGTTTTTCACTCTAAGGTGTTTGCCTAAAGGAATTATTCGCTGTCACATTCCCAGCAGAACGAACCTGAAGCTGTTTTAGCATTCATGCCGAGTAGGTCTTTGCTCAAACATCCGCTAGCGCCAGACCTTGAGCGGAGTAAGCATCGGTTTACATGGACGTGAACATCGGCGTTCGATGAAAAGGAAAGGCGAGCGGTAATGAACCTGCGGCACAGGAAAACGTTGAAGCTGATAGGTGTGTAAATCCTGGCAAATTAAAGCATCCCTGCACTGTAAGAATGAAATGATTAGCGCTTTTAATCATTAGATACACAGCATTTGAAGTTAGTCTGAGGAGTTAGTCTTGCTGGTGTAAGATGAAACTATATTTTGAGCTGTACGTGATAGCCATAGTATCAGAAACTGATGTTTTAATCGTCCATTTGTACGTGTAGTTGTGTATTTTGAACTGAGCTGCGCTGGGCAGTGTTTTTGAAGATGTTTTGTCCTCGCTTCCTGCAGAAGGAAACTGCTTCAGTAGTCCTCAGGCTCCAACAGGCACACAGCTAATGCAGAGTGCTGATGCTTGCTATCTTCACAATGCTCCTGCTTTGTCTTTTAACCTCTTGATAACTTCCCCGATTTCTTCCTATATCTTTGTTCTTGCCGAGGGATCGCTAATACATGGAAAAACAGCCAACATAATCACATTTTCTTACACCTGAAGCAGTTTGATGAACTTCTGTTTGAAGCCTCAACCCACTGGGATGAACTGAGGCGCAACCTCCAACAAACATTCACAATAAGAGCCTTAATCGTAAACATTAAACTATAAATACCTACTACTTCACTGGTACTGTGTCATACAAAGGGCTGCCAGTGTCCTAACCATGAGACTCAGAGTTCGCCTTATTTTCATGAAAATTATTTTTAATGCTTTTTTTAGATATTGTCATTTTTAAATGTATATGGATGCAGGCATGATTAAAGCAATGAATTCAATTTTTTTTTGCTATTTTTAGAACAGGCAAATGGACCCCACGTGTGGTCCTTGAGGGCTACCTGATGCCCGTGGGCACCATGTTGGTGACTCCTGCTGTAGAGTCGTTAAAAATGGTATATTCAGATTAGAAGAATTGAGTAGGCTGACCTGAAAGTGTAAAACACGTGCATTTGTAATTGTGCAAGAAAAACGGCAACAGACTGACTACAAAAAAAAATGGAAACGGTTCTGCAATTAACAGCAGGGATGTGAAAAAAAAAAAACGTATTGATTTTGTTGGTGGCTGTTATTATTATAAAGTCTAACACCTGCTGGGAGGAAGGACACATCATTTAATATAGTATTGTTATATTCTTTCATTTTAGCCTGTTTTTTGTTTCATGGGCTTTCAGCCATTACCGGGGATTTTAAAAGCCCTTCTGCACGCTTATATACAATTTTCCCGATTAATTTGCCGAGACCACACTTCCCCAGATAGAGGGTCTGGGTGTAGGACTTTCAGATTACCTCGGGATAGTCGAGGTGTTCGGTTAAGGCAGAATGTCTAAGCAGAAGCGGTCATGATGGAAGAGAGGGCCAAACTGCGAAGTTTGATATATTACGCAATTTGCAACACAAAATAAGCTTTTACGATGTTTTTAGGCGAGAACGTAGCTGTGTAAAATCCCTACTCAGTTTATCGACATCACTTTATTGTTCGCCAACGTTTCAGAGAAGTCCCTTTCCGCTGTGCTAAGAGTCAGCGATCCTCGCCAGCTGTCAGCCGACTGGGCAGTCAAGACTCGCTGTATCCAGAGAGAACGCCTGACTCCCATTTTCAAACCCCCGCTGGCTCTTACCACTGAGTGGAAGTTTAACACAGATATAATTAAGTTTTTCATTTGTTACTGAGTAAATCAGTTTGGTTGGGGATTAAAGGTAAGAGTCATAAAATAATAGTTTTACTTTTACTGGAGAGCAGGAAATTAGGAACTGAATAATTGGCTCATCTTCAACAACTGCTGAAGTTCCTCAAGCATTAAATAAACTAAAAACAAAACTGAGTAAAAGTTCAGGCTCTATTTTTATGGCTTCACGGTTTTGTGCTTCATGCTCTCATGGCTGCCACTGAGGTAAGGATGGGAACCGCTGGTAATGCCTTTGGGTTCTTATTACCGCCACCCGCTGCACTGGAGGTGTAGTGCAGTTGTCTTTACAACCTCCCCATACGTCATTAGGCTGATTTAAATACATTTTCTGCAGCCTTTTGGAGCGGTGGAAACAGAAACATTACAAATATCCCAGGATACCTTTTACCCGGGTTTAACAAACCAAAAAAAACAGGTATTTTAATCCTGGAATTTTCAGTAGAAAGGAGACTTTGGGTAAAAACACCAGAAACCATCTTATAATAATAATAATAATAATAATAATAATAATAATAATAATAATGATAAACTTTACTAATAATGCACTTTACATTTCAAGGGAAACTCAAAGTGCTACAGAGCAGAGAGCTAAAAACAATCCCCGGTTATTAATTAAAAACAGCATTTGAAATTCACCATTAACCATATCACACAAATAAAATCATAATAAAGTTTCTAAAAGGCTTCTTTAAACAACAATGTCTTAAGGGCTTTTTTACAGACCTCCACACTGTGTGGGGCTCTCAGGGTCTCTGGGAGGGCATTGCAGAGCCGAAGGGGCAACTGCCTGGAAGGTCCTGCCTCCCTTAGAGGAGAGTTTGGTCCTGGGCTGGTGAAGGCAGTATGAGGAGATGGTGGAGCGGAGGTGTTGGTGTGCAGGGCTTTTTGGCCTTGGACCTCCCCCATGGAGGCCATTTTGCCCAGTCGCTCTTTTTTCATTGTTGAATCATGAACACTGAACCTAACAGAGAAAAGAGATGACTGCAGCACTGTAGATGTTGTTCTGGGTTCTTTTATTACCTGGAGGAGTTCTCTATGCGCACTTGGATCAGGTTGGGTAGATGTGCGGCTCAATACATAATGAATGAAATTGTCCTTTTAAAACATTTTTTTTTATTTACTCAGGTTGTCTTTGTTATTAAAACTGAATCTACCATAACTGAGAATAATGTTGATATATTTGTGCTCCCAGCTGCTGTTTTAGTGGCATAATATGAGCCTCTTTGCAAAACATTGTAATAAAACCGTAAAAACATTGAAAAGCCATTACTCATTTCCCCACAATGCTGATGGAGTAAAATGTTCATGTCTTTGGGGCACTGTTGTGATTGCTCCCTGTTTCTCTCCCCCCTGTGCAGATGGAGTCTGGTGGTACGGTCCTGAGCACCAACTGGGGCGACGTGGGCACGAGGAAGGTGGATGTGAAGCCCCCAGATGACGTAGAGTTCAAGAAGTACTGAACATCTCCCTCTGTCTCTCTGTCCTTCGTCCCATCCTTTTTATTTTTATTTTTTTTATTTGGTTAAACATCATCTGTCTTCTCGTTTAAACTGCCTGAGCTCCTTTGGGATCCCTGGTTGCCTGGCAGTCTGCTCAGCCGTCAACTTCTTAGCCTGTTTCCTCGAGGAGGCGCGGCATTCCCACTATCACTGCACCAAAACAACAAGCGCCTACTCTCCACCCAAAGCATGTCACCGTGCAGGAGGGGGAGGGGGGGGGGGAATTTCAGTAATCTGTTGAGCGGTTTGACGAGCTTTATTTTAATTTTTTTTTTTTTAAAAGCCAATGGACTCAGAGAGGCAAACATTGGTAGACTTGACGAATGTCGCTTCAGCCTTCAGATGGGTTTTCTCAAACCAGCCCCTCCCTTTCTGTTTGGAAGCCCCCTTTTATATGATTTGCCACCTTCTGCACAGTGTAAAAATGTACAACTGGTTAGGATCTGAACTAACCATAAACGAATCTCTCTTTTCTTTCCTTTTTTTTTTTCCTGTGAAGAGTCTGCACCGATGGCTCGGCTTCTTGACTCGCCTGGCTCAGCACCTGCCGCTCCATCAGTGTGACTCACGCTTCATTGTAAATAAAAGATTTCTTGTTTTGACTGGAGATCCGTGTCCTGCGTCGCTTCTGTCTGTCGTGTCTGGAAACGGTTTCCACGAACCGGATAGGAAGTCTCTGAACGCATCACTCGCACTCAAAAGATGGCAGTATATTGGAAGGGGGAGGGGGAGGGGGGCATGCGGTGCGATTATGTGCCGGCAGCGTCGAAATGTGTTATTACTGATATGAGAGCAGGCGGTTGAGATACGGCCAACACCTTGAGGACGGGGTTTACTTATTGCAGTGTGATTGGTATCGGGATGAAGAGCCCCCCCCCCCAGGTTGTTTGGCCAAGGACGAGGATGCAGCCCAAGATGAGGGCAGAGCTGTCTGCCACCGCATACTGTATATGCAGCAGCTGTAACTCTGATGGGGGGGGGGTCTACTAAGCCAGGAAAGCATTAATATGGATCAGGCTTCCTAACCACATCATCAAGCCTCTCACACTGAGTTAAGTGTTAAATTCATCACACATCGTTTCATCTCTCCTGATGATCAAACAGCCATTTGTGACTCTGGATGGAACTCTTAGCTCCGTGACACTTTACTTTTCTCCCTCTCTCTCTCACACACACACACACACACACACACACACACACACACACTAGCTCCTCCAGTATCCTTCACACGCACACAAAAACACACCGCCCCCATCCTTACCCCCTACCCCTGCCCGAGGCGGCTCTGCGACATCAAAAGGAGCTAAGCGCTTTGCATCGTGGGTAAGATCTGGGTGCGTGACGGCTGCAGAGTCTTTAGTCTCATTAAAGAGTTCTAGATCCTCGACTCTCACATTAAAGAACTCCGGAAAACTTTCTGGTCGGGCCTTTGGAGCGGCGACCAGACGACGCGTTTGAGAGAACGACAGGGGGGGGCGTCGCTGAAAGAACCCAACGGTACATGCAAGACATAAAAGCAGATAACATATATTCTTTTGATGTGGAGCAGAATAAAGAGGCCTGGAACTCGGAGGTTTACTTAAAAAAGGAAAAAAGTTTTATTTCGTGATATTGCACTTTGAGAAGTTTTGGATGAAGATAAAACTACATATGGATGAAC
This sequence comes from Fundulus heteroclitus, assembly GCF_011125445.2. Taxonomy (NCBI): domain Eukaryota; kingdom Metazoa; phylum Chordata; class Actinopteri; order Cyprinodontiformes; family Fundulidae; genus Fundulus; species Fundulus heteroclitus. The sequence continues at coordinate 8,807,198 of NC_046366.1, forward strand.
AGATGAGAGGAAAGCTGCAGTTGGTCGTTTTTCTAAAAGCCAACTACTGAAGACAAAGCGGTGAAGCGGCTGGACATTTCTTGTGAAAAGTGAAGGGCTATTTACAGGGCCTTGCATAAGTTGTCACGCCCCTTTAACCTTTTCACATTTAGTCCTGCTACAACCTCTTTCAGTGGATTTTACTGGGGCTTCATGTGACAGGCCCACACAAAGTAGAACACATTTGTAATGTGAAAACATGCTTTTTAACAAATAAAAGATCCCCAAAATGTGAGTTTGTGCTCAGCCCCATTTTCTCCGACACCCTGAAATAAAAACCCGTTGCCTTCAATTCACCTAATGTGGTTCTGACAGCGTCATTATGTGGGGATATTGCAAATACCTACATCAGATATTTAAATATTTGACTCATGTCTGGACCGTGGGCTGTTCTAATGTAAACATCTTGTTCTAAGTTGGGGCAGCAGCTCAATATTAAGAAACTGGCATTGTCATATTATTGTGATGATTTTGAGATCAAGCCACATTTGCCTTTGTTATCTTCCTCTTCCTTGATCTCGAGGGTTCCTGCCTTTCTTTCTTAGTATTAGCCTCATGGTCAAGATTTAGAGCTGCTGTGGACGTAAAAAATTTAAAATCATTTTAAGAGGACCTTCAAAGAGCAGGGGCACCTTCAAAGTTATTGTCAACTCAATGTTGTGCCCTTTTTTTTTGTTATTTGCACATATTGATATGTTGGTGATTATTGCAACTCGGTATGTTAAGCCGTTTTAATCCAAACCATTCCAAGTGTAGCTCTGTCTGTAATTTTGGGGGCGTTTTCCTGCTGGAGGTAAACTTTCACCCCAGTCTGAAGTCTTTGCAGCCTCTAACAGGTCCAGCGTTTCTTCCCCCTGTATTTAGCTCCATACACTCTTCCCACCAACTCTGTCCAGTCCCCCGTCTCTGCCGGAGGAAGCCACCCCCACACCATGATGCTGCCACCGTCACGCTAGGAGATTTTTAAAAGCAACTTCTGGCTCTGGATTTTATTTAAGAGTTATTGGAGTAAAAAGGTGTCTCAACTCAAATCTGCATCACTTTTTTTTCTTGAGTTTTAAATGTGAAGAAGTTCAAAGGCCCTGCGTTACCCTTCCACTCGGTTTGGCACTACTTTGTGCTGGTCCATCACCTAAAATCCCAATAAAACACATTGGAGTTTCTGATGGTATTGTGACAAAACGTAGAAATGAACCCTTTGGGAAGTTACTGTAAATTCACTCACTTCTTCATGGACATTTATGTACAGCTTTTTTTTTTTTTTTTTAGACAAAGCAAGGACAAACACTGCTGATCAGCTCTACCAATACAAGCTTTTTTTTTTTTATTTTACGTGAAGGAACGTCACTATCCCTGTTTTCTTGGCAGCATGTTGCGCTCTCGTTTAGAAGACCCAGATCGGTAGCTGGTGGATGAGTTTTATGAGGATTAAAGGATGTGAAGCCTCCACGTTACCTTACAATGTCAGATCAGCTTTACATGCATACAGGGATTCATAAACACGGCCACTAACGCAGTTCCTTTTGTACAAATCTGCTTAGACTCAGCTACCTACAGTAAATGTCATCAAGAAAAGTCCCCCACCTTTCTTTTTTTTTTTTTACTTTTTTCCCTTCATCTCACCTCCTTTTGAACCCCCATCCCTCCCTCCTTCCTCTCTCCTGGGCTCTACCATGTCTCCTGGCCACTATGGCCTTTTTTCTCACACCAGCCCCAAGATGCGCGCCACCCACCATTTGCAGGGCATGATAACTCTGCAGGCCACCCTGCAGCCCCTGTAGTGGTACGGCCAAGGGTGGTAGCCCCCGAGCGGCTCGCAGATCCTGTGGCAGTGGGTGTAGGCGCGCCGGCACTCGTTGCAGCACACGCCCTGGTGGTCCAGCATGGGGTCCATGTCCATGGTGCCCAGCTCGCCCTCGAGGCCTCGCTGCAGGGGGGGGAGGAGAGGGAAGCAGTCAGACCCTAGCGGGCATGTTTAGCTGGGGAGAGATCTCACTGCAGCCCTGTTAAAAATGGCTTTTTCAGCTGGCATGATTGGGAGGCAGAGAGGTCACATGTGGGGGATTTTTTTTCTCTTCCATCCTGCCTGCAGTTATCAAGGCTGGGATGAAGGAGGGGGATGAGACTGTTTATTCATACAGCCTCATTCCTGAAAGGAAAGCTTTAGACAGCAGCGCACACACTCAGATGTGCCGTGACACGCCGGGGCCCCTCCGCCGTGACCCCCAGCATCTGCTGCCGCTCTGAGAAGCTCTCCTCGGGAAAAGGCCTTCTCAGGCAGCCCCTCGTATCCAAGTGGACAGCTGGCGGCGCTCCGGTCGGACGTAAACACGGCGGAGGGAGACGTGGGGACGTGTGACTCACCTGGTAGGGGTTGTCCGGGTTGAACTCTGCCTCCACGTCCTCGTAGTCGTCGGCAGCAGCAGCAGCAGCAGCCGCCTGCCGGCGCCGGCGGGGGACGGCTCGGCTCCTCCTCTCGCCTCCTGCACACATCACAGCGTCAGCGTCTGACAGCAGAGCAAATTCAGGAGCCGAGTGGCACTAATGTGGCACGGCTCCTCGTCGCGCAGCCGCTTCCCGGCCAGCGCTTTTTTTTTTTTTTTTGAAATCCTCAGATGAAAAGTAGGACAGAAATTGTGTTTTAGAACTCTTGACCCCCGCCGCATGCTAAACACTCAGCATTCGGGGTCCGGGAAACTTCAAAAACAAGATTGCTGCTTATTCCCTTCTTCTCTTCTTCATCAGCTTATTCCATTCTCTGCAGATCAAACAGCTGCAACGTTGAGCAGAAAACGCTTGAGACCGTTTGACCCACGTTGTCGTTCTGCGTAAACGCTCGCTTTGTCTGAAATCCTTTCAGCGTCGGATCTGAAAGCTTTCCCAGAGAACGGTGGGCTTACTGGGGGAGTATGTGGGACGGAGCCAGAAGATCGGCAGCTCTCCGCACAGGTCCAGGATCTTGCTGCTGAGGAAGGAGGAGTCGGTCAGAGGCGGGCCTGCCGCCACCAAGATCAGATCGTCCTCGAATTTAGCTGGCATCACCTCGTCGTTCTGCAAGGGGAAAATGAAGGAGAAGCACGTCAGGCACAGCGTACAAGAACAGAGCACAGTCTGCTGCGTCGTGTTAGATGGATGAGCTGCACTCCCAGACATGGCCGTCCGCCTAAGCCGACAGGCCGGCCAAGGAGAGTGTTATTCTGGGATGGAGCCAGGAGGCCTGTGGTTACTCTGGAGGAGCTGCAGAGATCTACAGCTCAGGTGGGAGATGGAGCCAAAGACTTAAGACTCATTGGAAGTACTTGGTACTTGTATAGCGCTTTAATCAGTCCCACATCCCCAAAGCGCTTTACACCACATTCACACCCTGACGGTGGTGAGCTATGTTAGCAGCCACAGCTGCCCTGGGGCAGACTGACGGAGGCGAGGCTACCATACATCGCCGCCACCAGACCTCTGACCACCGCCAGCAGCCAACGCGGGTGCAGTGTCTTGCCCAAGGACACGACGACTGAGACTGTTGAACCTCCAACCTGCCTATCGCTGGACAAACTCCCTGATTCCTGCGTCACTGTCGCCCCTACGTGTTAGTCAAAGTCCTGACCTGGGACCAATTGGAGAATTTGCATCAACTCTTTAAAACTGATGTTCCCGTGAGCTTTCCGTCCAATCTGACAGACTTTCTTTCCAAAACAGCTGCATTTAGTTTTAACTGATTAAATTTCAGGTCCTCAGAGGTGAACACTACTTCTAATTAAGTGACCTCTGAAGCCTGGGTTTCATTTCATGGCATCAAGTTAAAGGGGGCAGAAAACAAAAGCACTCCACACTTTGCATACTTTCAAAACCATGTATCGTTCTCCTTCCACTTCACAGTTATGAACTGCTTTGTGTTGATCCATCACAAAATGTCCATGATGAAACTGTGCATCTCTACTTCGGCGAGGCGATCTAAAATCAAACTTGAGCAAGCATTACAAGAGCAGAACAACAGTTCGCTGCTGGGGCTTTCTGCATCCTGTCACTCTCCTTTAAATAAGCCACAGCCTCTGCATCCGGTCCAAGTCTAATCCTCATTATTGGTGCCCTGATAATGCTCCTTTTAGGATTATAAAAGCAAGCCTGAAGGCACTGGAGGCTGCAGTATGTAGATTGTCTCTCCGCTGACATTTCCTTGAATACGCGATGTCAGGTCTCGTCAGCGTCTGATTGGAAGAGGTTTGATGCGCCGAATGGATGGGAATCTGCTTTTTTAACATAAAAACAATTTTAAAAAAAGCAAACGTGGTTTCTCCGCAGAAACGTACGTGTTCTGCACCCACAGCCTGCAGGGGAGAGGGGAACTCTGTAGGGATGATCTCGCCCACAGGACGCGCTGCACCAGCTAAAAGTCACGTTTAGGAACCTTTCAGAAATGACTTTTTTTTTTTTTCTTACCCCAGCTCAGAAATCATTTGCTGCAGGGACAAATAAAAGCAGGGGGTCCTCCTTCACTGCTCGTCTGACTGATAAGAGTTTATGTGACCCCCCCTCCCTCCTCCTCTTCCTCCTACTGGATCAAGGAGGGTTCTGTGTGTGCGTGCGCGCTCATCCAACCCATATCTGCCATCATTCTAAATTATAGCAAATGACCAGCCTGCAGCAACCATTATAACAACATCTCCATGTCTCCAAACACAAGGAGACTCACACACCCTGACGCCGTCACATACGCACACCAACGATCATTTATGAGGCAATAACACGAGCACACACACGAGCACAAATGTGAAATAAATGATCGTTTATGAGGCAGACAGAGGCAATAAGAGCAGCCTTGCGTGATAATTAATTGTGTTGTTGTTGTGTTCACGTGGGAGTGTTTATGCGCGCGTACGTCGGCGAAAAGGCAGTTGTGCTGATGTGGATTTATGCGGATGTGAGGCTTACCCAGAACTAAATGATTTTAATTATCACACGGCCTCAATTGAGCAATCACACGCTGTGGTGTGTTTTGCGATAACAATCCTCGCACACGCCGCGCGTCCTCCCACTGTGTGTGACGACCGTGTGTGTGTGTGTGTGTGTGTGTGTGTGTGTGTGTGTGTTATCCAGCCTGTCACAAGTCACCGGTGTGGTCCTGATAGGTCACTTGATCGAATTTCTGAGCACGCAGTGGCAGTAATTTAAAAGTGGCAGCTGTTTAGAGCAGGAATACCTGTTGTGGGGAGGGTGAGAATTTGTAATTACGAGTGTGTAACACGGGCTCCATTTATCAATCCCTTAAACTTCAATGACTATGCATATACAGACACGTTACGGGTCAACATGTCCTAGCTGACCAAGTGGACTGTCACGTTTCAGTGCTAGTAAAGGCTGACGCCATATCGTGTTGTGTTCAATGTGTCTCAGAGGTCAGAGCTGGGGTCTGAGGACGATGCATTACCCCAGTTCAGCACATTCCAGTTGCAAGTCCAAAAATCAGATGGATTTGCTGAATGTTTCAATTCAGTGCAATTCAATTTTATTGACATAGCGCCAATTCATGATACACGTCGTCTCAGGGCACTTTACAAAGTCAAATTCAATCAGATTTTACAGATTGGTCAAAAAGTTTCCTCTCTAAGGAAACCCAGTAGATTGCATCAAGTCTTGACAAGCAGCATTCAGTCCTGAAGGAGCGTAGAGCCACAGGGAGAGTCGTCTGCATTGTCCATGGCTTTGCAGCAATCCCTCTTACTGAGCAAGCATGAAGCGACAGTGGAAAGAAAAACTCCCCATTAACGGGAAGGAAAACCTCCAGCAGAACCAGAACCAGTGTGAACGGTCCTCTCCCTCGATTGACTGGGGGTTAGAGAAGACAGAGCAGAGACACAACAAGAGAGACAAACAAGCTCAGAAGCACATTATCTACCAGCAATAGGCCTTTTTACCAATGCTTTTCACTCTACGTTCTACATCTGTGTAATCATCGTCCTCTAACCCCACCTGGCCCTCATGCCCCCTCTCCTCCCAGTGTCTAGATTTATAAGAGGTTGATAACATTTCAGTTGTATGAGCCACTGTGTAATTATTTATTTTTTTGTTCTGGAGGTTTTTTTTTATCTTTTTTTCACTTTTATCTTTGCCTCAATCTGATTTAAAAAAAAAGAGGGTTCTCTTGAAATGGAGATTTATTAGTCGTTACCTCTTAAAAGGATGTTTTTTTTTTTGTTGTAAGGGTTCTATGAAGTTATTCGCTCTCCTACCTGTAACACACTGGTGTTGTCTCAGACTGTTAATGTTACATCTGTGGGATACCGTGGATGTTAACTTTCCACGCTTTCACAAGGAATACTTGTTAAGTTAGCCGCTGAGATAAAGTTACTATAAAGAGACGTTAGTGGACGCTGCTGGCTGTATCAATCCAGCTCATCCACCGCGATCGGTCAGACTAGCGAGTCAAACCCCTTCCCCTTTCTGGAAACTCACCGTGATATGACTTGGACAAAAGCAAAGCCGCGTCCTTTTTGTGCAGGGAACACAACAACTACTGATTCTAACTTCACAGAGCTTCACCGCAGAAAATCCAAATGATCCTTTTAAACTGTCTGACCGTCCTGACTCCTCTAAACGATGGGATCTGACTTAGCTCCATTCTAGCTCATCTAACACTAAATATGCTTATGAAAATGAATACTGCATCTGCTTGCCTCAGGAAAGTCAGGTTGTCCAAAGTGTGACCCTTGGGGTGATTTAGAGCCCCCCCCCCCCCCCCACCCCGACCCCCGACTCCAATTAAAGAATGGTACAAATTTGGCCCACATGCACAAAAAGTTAACACCAATAGATGTCTTTTAATTTTTAGGACAGGATTTTCACTGACCAATTAAAGGGTGAAAATATTTAGTATCAGTTTTGTTCTTTCTTTGTCCCTGTTTTTCTTAATTTTGTTTTCATTGAATTGTAAATAGGAGCACAGAAATCCAGCGACTTTAACCCAGAAGCACTTCACCTTCATCCAACATGGCTGAACACAGCGAGCATTTCCGGAGAAAGAATGACCCACATCCTCTTCTTGCTGCTGAGAAAACAGTCGATCCAGGAAAATTAGGAAACTGCAAACTTTTCCTTTAATAAAGCAGCTGGTGGAGACCATTTTAGTGTTTGTATGTTTCCCCACAACGATGTATAGGTCCATTTCCTATCCCTTTGTTTGTTTAATAAAAAGTGCTGGAGAAATTAAAATAAATTATAATTCTTTTTGAGTTTTTGTGACCCTCGAATGCTTTGAACTCAGTCATTTTGGCCCCGGAGGCAAAAATGTTTGGTTACCACTTTTGGAAAGGGACCGTTTAGGTCTCAAACTGAGCGGTACAGTGAATTTAATTTATTTTGGACTATTGTGCTCCTGGCTTAATTAGTTCTAACCAATATAGGATTCGTAATTCTTTAATTTTGTGTAAACAAAGCACATCTGGCAGAAGCTGGGCAGACAGCTGTCTAAATATCTCCCCTAAGGTGGTTTATTATGGCTGCATGATGGATAAAACATGGGGGTTACACCTTATAGCAGACTTGTGCCTCATTGCAAAGGAGGAAATCCAGGCAAAAAGGGTCAGCCCGCTATAAATGATGCAGCGCCTATTTTTGATGGAAAAAGAAACACTTCAGAGCTTGTCAGATTTTGCTCTGTTGCAGGGATAAGGAGCCACTGCAAGACGCAAGTCAAACTGCGTGAAGCAGCAAATATACGACTATAAACAGAAAGAAAACCATCTCACCAGTTCAAATGTTGTCGGGTCCTTGTTAAGAGGCTCCACATCAGGGAGCTGAGCTTTAGCCTGGGTCTTGATGTAGCACTTGTCTCCCCCTGAAAAGCGGATCCCTGTAATTCCCTGAAAAAGTTGAGAAAGGCAAGGGTGTTTCATTAGTAAACCTTTTATTTATATCCCTGCACCTCACCTATGATCTCACACTCCAGATCTGACGCATTTGTGCACAACTTCAAATAAAGAGGATCAAAGGGACACTGTGATTAAAGGTCAAAATTTGAATATTCAAAGGCTTCAGCTACTGCTTCACTTCCCTGATTAGCCTGATTGGGGCTCTTTAATTAAAGGTCAAAAACCACCAGTCTGAATGTGCTGGAAATTAGAGGGACGACGAATCTTGACACTGATTTTTCCCGAGGGGATCCGATGTCTAATTGTTCTTCGTTTCTCCAATGGGTTAATGAGCCAATCTGCCCCTCGAGGGGCCTTCATTGGTCCAACCAACAATGTCACCGATGCCTCTGACACACCCGACAGCCTGGTGATATTTCCCAATTACGTCCGATCAAACTCACAGTCTCAAAGTCGTGGACCTCCAGCGCCTCGTCCGCCCCGCTGCCCGTGCTGAATCTCTCCATGTTGTTGGCAGAGTCGATCTCCATGGAGCCCTCCTCCACTCTGCCATTGATGCTCATGGTGTAGTGGACATTGTAGACCTGTGGACACACACGCACACACATGATGATCTGGACAGAAACGCTGTGCTCGTCGAACTTTTCCGGGTTTTGTCACTTTGCAACCACAAACTGATGTGGTTCATTTGGATCGAACGCGACAAAAATGCACAAATGAATGCATACGTTCACTTTAATGAGCATTGATTCAACACGGGCTCACACACATTTGCATTTTACTAGATTTCTTAAAACCTTTTCTCAAAACAGCTTCAGAATCATAAACATTGTATCCGGAGAAGCTCAGTCTGTGTAGTAGAAGGCTATTATTTCAGTCTGGTGTCGTCGTTTCAGCAGTCCTGGTTAGAACCTGTGTATGCACTCGTATGTTCCTAACGCTACCATTGCCAGGATGCCGACTGGTGGTGCCCTACAATCAAACTGTCCAGATGGACACCATTGTTAAAGGGGGACCCTAACAAGTCCTGCTTCCTGTTTGCAACTAGCTTTGAAGGGAACATGGAAGGTGCTCTGCTGCGATGAGACCGACACAGAACGTTTTGGCCTACGTGGAAAACTAACACCGTACATCTCCCACAGCCACAGGTGTCGCCAAACCTGCGGATTCAGGTTTTTTTTTTAAAGACTGAGATCTCATTAAGGAAAACATTTAGAAGCGACCAGAACTGAGTTTTCGTCACTTTGAAAAACATTTGAAAACGTTTCCTCCCATTGCTGTAGCAACCTCCGAGCTGAGCTGACCCCCAGCATTTAGCCTGAGAACTGCTGCACAGTGTCCCTCATTATTTATATCCTGAATTCAATTTGCTGTCATATGAACAGAAGCGACCTATTTCTGGGCAGGGTTACATCTCCATTGTTTCAGGATCCCAACAACGCTTCTGCCCTCAACACACCGTCCCCAAAGTGAAACATGGTAAGGGCCGCATCATGCTGTGGGGATGTTTTCTTTCTTTCTTTCAGAAAAGCCCAGATAGGACGTCAGAGGTGAAGGGAGGATGGATGGGGATAAAAACAGGACAGCCCTGGAACATAAAACCTGTTAGTCACAGCAAAAGACCTGCGGCTGTGGTGGAGGGTGTCCGTCCAGCAGGATTAGGACCCTAAAACATGCAGGCAGAGCTACGGTAAAATGATTTAGATCAAAGCATACTCATGTGTTAGAACGGCCCAGTCAAAGCCCAGACATAAAGACTTCAATATCGATGTTTACAGAAGCTCTTAATCCAGTCTGACTGAGCTTGAGCTCAGAAGAATGGTCAGAAATTTCAGTCTCCACATGTACAAAGTTGATAGAGAGATCCCCCTCCCCCCCAAAAAAAAAATAAATAAAATAAAATAAACTCCAGCTGCCCCTGCAGCAAATGCTCTTTTTTACCTATTAAGTTTTTATTTGTGAGACATTTTGGAAATGATGCATCCCTATCATTTCCCTCACAACGATGCGCTACTGTCGGTTTAAAGTTTTAGCATAAAGTTTTGAAAGTGGACATTGGATCGTGTCCTTGTAGCATAACAAAATGTGGAGAAGTCCAAGCGACGTGGCTACTTTGGGAGGCTCCGTGGCCGCAGAGTTTCAGACCGGCGTGTGAGGTATGAGGGTCCTGAGTGTGAACACAGCCTGGTTAGTTTTCTTAAATTCCCAAACACACACAGGTTCACACTTTGTTTCAGCTGTCCCTCCAGCTCTCTCTTGGTTCACGTTAGTTCGTCTCTGCAGACCTTTCCTGTGTCTTGGGAGCAGAAAACTTGCGCAGCGACTGCATTTCCCCCTCTTGCTCCTGGAGCATCGGCCGGACCAGAGAGAGAGAGGCCCTCGCCCCATTCCTTTCCCCCTCATTGCACCCTTTCAGGATCCCACAGCACAAACGGCTCCATTCACCAGGATTTGCCTCACACTGTACCACAGATAGGAGGGGGTTAACTTACACTTCCCTGTTTGTCTACGCAGCAAAAAATAAATCGGGGGGGGGAAAAAAAGAAATTAGTAGAAACCCTCCATTTGCTTTGCTCTGCTGGGATTTTAATTCAAACATGTTAGAAATTCTAACACTGATGACTAAGAGCCTGTTTTCTTCGTCGTTCTGAACGTATTCAACAAACATCTTTTCAGACTGACATTTTTCTTCAAAGAGAGCTGTTTTTCTTTTGTTTTTAAAGAGATATGTAACAGAAGTGAGGGGTTGGGGCTATTTGAGCTCTTTTAAACTGGTGCAAACTGATTAGTCACGTCCCTCCTTTTTAATCTGCTCTTTAATGGAGCTGGAGCAACCAAAGTACACTTGAATACAATCCTGAAACAAAGACGCGAAGCATAAAAGAGCCTGTGCCCTTTAATAATAATGAACAAGTTTGAGTGTGCATATAATAAAGCTTTTATGCATCAAATAAACCAGAATGTCTCATCGGGGGGCTCCCTTTCGCTGTCTTGTCGCCGGCTCCTTATTGAAGTTCGTTTCTTTGCAGCGGGCTATGAGCCGCTCCCACCAAAAAGAGCCAGTGTTAAAAGGCCACCCTTACGTGTTTTTCGTTGTTGTTCCAGAAGTAGAAAGCCCCGGCGGCTCCCAGCAGCAGCAGAACGGCTCCGGTTACGAGCACGGCGATCCCGGCCTTCAGCAGGCGTCCGTTGGAGGCTGGTTTCACCGTGACCGTGGAGTGGGCCTAAACGATTCAACACAGCGGCCCCACACAACATGAGACTGTGGATACAGACTAGCTTCATGGTCATCTAACAATTAAACTGCTAAATTATTTTATAATTTTTATTTTGCCCCTGACCGGTCCCCAAGGATGCACAGCAGGTTTCCAGGACTGCTTCCTGCAGCCTGGCCCTGAAAGTGCACCCCGTTGGCCTGAAGCGACTCACCGGAGACATGAAGTGATGCAGGTCCTCTGGTCCCGCTGCTGCAATGGGTACTTTCTCTGAGCTCCCCGCCATGACTGGAGCCAAACACTCAAATAACTTTTCAAGCTCCTGTTCTCTGACTCCCCCTGCTCGTTCCCCCCCCCCCCCCTCTCTCTCTCTCTCTCTCTCTCTCTCTCTTTTCCAGAAGAGGAGGAGGAAGGCCGCTTCTCAGTCAAACTTTACTTTTTAGCCCAAACTGGGCATTTTCAGCCCTTAGAACTTTTAATAAAAAAAGGTAAAGTCTAGGTTGTAACTTCAAGCTGATTACCAGCCAGAGAAGGGCACTAATGTGCATAAAACCTCTCCGTGAGGTTTTATGCCTTCTTCCAGAAAATCATTAACCATTTTTCCCTTTGAAGATTCCATAGGCTGCTCATGCAACTTGCATGAGTTTGATCCTGCTCTGATCCTCAGGATTTCGTATCATTAGGCTTTATGACAACCTTAGCGGGGACCTGTTCAGTAATTGTGATGATAGCGGAGAAGGGGTGTGTTTTTTTTTTTTTTTTCCCATCCCACCTTTTGCAGAGCCCCTCGGTCTTGCTGTTTTTCCCAGATTCTTTACTGTCTCAGGTCAAATGTCACTCCTGCGGAATCTCACAGGTTCTTCTCCCCCTCCTTGATGGACATGGCGACGTGCCAAAGCTGTCCTTTGGCTGGGTCACATTCCTACACCTTCTCTGGCGTCCACGGCGTTTGCTGTTAATAAAAAATGTCTTGAATCCATGAATGATAACGATGAGATTACGTGTGAATTTGGCACGTGGACAGACAGGAAAAAAAAGAAGATCTGTTCTTCAAAAGTATTCAGGCCTAAATGCTATGAAAAGGTTCAGACTGGAATTCTGGCCCTTTTACTCTGTTACCCCTTCATAAAATTCAGCACGACTGATTCCCTTTAAAAAGTCACCTAATTAGTGCAGTGGAGTCCACCCAGCAGTAATCGAACCTCAGTATTGATCCGAATGTTCTGCCAACGGCGTCATGAACACCAAGGAACACAGCCTCAGGTCAAGGATGAAGCTGTGGACAGGTTTGAAGCAGAACTGAGAGAGAAAATCATCTCACAGAGCGTTCTATCATCTCAAAAGGGATAGAGACACAACTGCAGACCGACCAAGTGGTGGCCTCAACTGACTGGCTGTGGAAGGACAGCATTAATCAACAAAGCAGGCAAAACAGTATGTTGTCACTCTGGAGGAGCTGCAGAGTTCCCCAGCTCAGGAGGGGGAGAATCTGCAGACAGGATGAGCATTGGTCATGGAATCGGCAGATATGGAAGAGTTTCCAGCAGGTCACTGTGGACAGTGAGTCATAAGAAGTCCTTTTAAAGTTTGCCAAAAGCCGCCTAGGGAAGCGCTGCAGATATGTGGAACAAAGTTCTTCAGGTTTATTGTCTGATGAAGTTTGTGGCCTGAAGGCAAGATGCTATGAGTGGTGGGTAAACTAACATCACCCTGAAAAAGAGGTGGGTAGTAACCAGTTACATTTACTCAGCACCAGAGAGATCAGAACCTAGAGTTTATGTTAAAGAGAGTTCTTATTTGTACACAAGTTTTGTTATTTTAATGATATTTTATATCTGCTGAGCTCATCGAGCCATTTGGAGGTCAAATAAATGTACAGTAAACAGTAGATATCGCCATTGAAAATACTTTGTACTGTTGTAACATACTATATAAACAATAACTTCTGTAAGTATTGCTTTCAAGTTAATGTTGGAAGAAATATTTAGAAAAGTGTTTTTCTACCTGACTTAGATGTTTTACAATTATGCTAGTCTTTGTATATTTTTTCTTTTTTGTCTATAGAATACCAGAATTTGCACATAGCCTTATATTTTTTTCAGTCCGATTGCAGCATTTTTAAACGTTAAATCATTAGCAGCTATGATTACTTACTCGGTACTTGAGTAGCCTTCTTACTAAATACTTTTTTTACTCATAATTGAGTCATTTCTTGGCTGACTGTTCTTTACTTGAGTAAGAATATGTTGAAGTGTTGGTACTTTTACTTGAGTAAAATACATGGCTACTCTGCCCAACTCTACACTGAATCCTTCATCTCCACGGCAAAGCATGATAGTGGCAGCGTGGAGCTGTGGGGATGCTTTTTTTTTGCAGGGGCAGGAAAATGGGTTGATGAGAAGATGGTAAATACAGGGCAGTCCTGAAAAGAAACCTGTTAGAGGTCCTATAAGACCAGCAGGACGAAAACCCTCAACATGCAGCCAGAGCCACAATGGAGTGGTTTTATATGTCAAAGCCTATCCATGTGGTAGAACGTCCTAGTCAAAGTCCCAACCTGAATCCAATTCATGGAGACTTGAAAAATTAAATTTGCGGATGCTTTCAATAAAATCCTACAGAGCTGCTTGAGTTGTTTTGAGTTGAGTCAGCAACAAATCTTGTCTCCAGACGCGGAAAGCTGGGAATCACACGCAGCTGCTAAGCGGCAAAAGATGGCTCTACAAAGTATCGACTCATCGGGGCTGATCGCCGCTTTTTAAAATATTGGTTTATTACAGTTTTTTTTATTGGTTTATTGGTTTCCTTTTGCTTCCACTTCTACTTCCATTCCAATTGTATTAGTCTTGCCCACTAAGCTGTGATCGTAACTTGAGATTTGAAAAAAGTTCAAGGGGTGTGAAGACCCCCTATCCACTTTTTATCTGTCTCCTAAATATTATTTATACATAACAAAGATAACGTGTCCCTCATATATTTTCATCACCCTTACTACTGACTTCAGGTGCTAAAGCCCCAAACACATCCTCTGATTCTTCATGAAAAGGAAGTGATAAATAACAGATTTGCACAGGGTTTGGCTGACGTGTGTGAAATGGTGGTGGTGTTGGTGTGTGTGGGTGTGGGTGGGTGGGTGGGGGGGGCGCATTTGCTTAAAAGGGTCTGTTTTGGGCATCTCACCAGCAGCATCATGTATTCACAGAGGGGGGGAAAAGCTCAGGTGACCTTCCTCGTTGGGCTGCAAGGACACAGGCTCTGTCATGGTGCAATAACAGCTTCTGTTGCTGGCCAGCCGGACTGAGTCTCCATCTTCCTCAGGAACAAACTCCAACGCTTACATTCACAAGAGTATCTCAAAGTTTATTTGATTGTTGTTGTTTTTTTTGTTTTTTTTTCAGAATATTGTGATGATAAAAAAAGTCTGTACAGTGAATTATTATTGCATTCAAATGGTTTCATACATGTTTATCAACTTACATACATTTTGGGTCAACGGCCCTCAATCAGGACATTTTTCCGAGGGCATTTTAAATAGTAAGCATGCTTAAAGATCTGTATTTACATGTATTTACATGTTGTTGTATTTTTTGCTTAACATTGTGTTTTTTTTTTTATTTATAGAAAAATAAAATCTCTCCATGTACAAGTCTTGCATATGATACACTTCATGTCCAACAAATGTCCCAGAGTGATTGACCGGACGTCAAACGTAGTTCTCTGCATAAAGACAAACACACATAAAACAGCTGAGCCGACCCCAAGGCAGGAGATAACTGTGCAGCTGCTCTGGATCCCAAAGCCAACAGGGGGCAGCAAAGAGCTCAGGGACCAAGCCGGGTTTTTAGATATCTTCTAAATGAGTGATACGTCTGCTTTTATTGTGCAAAAATATAACTGGGAATCATATTATACATCGAGTTTAAAATCATACGACCTTTACTGTTTTTACACCCCACCTTTCTGCGAGGTATAAAAACGGGGACATTTGGGTTTTGACTGGCGGCAGCTGAAAGGGTCCCAAATCAGATTCTGCTCTGGGCCCCGTTCTCTCTGGGACCGGCTGTGTACGGAAGCGTGAGTCTCTGTAAGCACACTCCTCATAACAGACACAGCCACATCTCTCTCTCTCTGCTTCAAAGCATCATAAATTAAAACTCTGAACAATCTGTACATGTCGCGGAGACGTCTCTCCTCCGTCCTACGCGTCGTTGTTGGGACAGTGCGTCGGGGTTGGGGTGTAAACGGGGATGGCCACGTCGCTGATCTCCTGCACCCTCACCGGCCTGGGCGGGGTGACCAGCACGTAGTCGTACTCGTTGTGGAGGACCTTCTCGTAGACGCTCTGCAGCCCCACTGTCTTGGGTATGTGGGCCTGGTAGTAGTTGTCCCTGCGGTTGGGGTCCCGGGGCAGCGAGGCCGTCTTGGGCAGGCTGTTGAAGGAGGAGAGGGTCGGCGCCGGGGAGGGGGCTGCGTTGGCCCTGGTGGCCGAGGGGCTCCAGCATCGGTCGGAGTGGCCCAGGACTTTACACTCGCTGGTGCAAGCCCACAGAGCTGATGGAGGAACGGGGGGGAGGGTGAGGTTAGCTACGTCATCACACAGGTGCATCTCTTATCTGGAGGTCGTTTTTTTTCTCCTTACCGTTGTGCCCGCCCATGGGAGGAACCAGGGCCCCGTCCTTCTTCAGGCCGGTGTCTCCGCTGACATCGCTGTCGCTGTCATTGAAGTCGCTGTCCCCCTTGCCGCTGTCCTTGCCGCTGAAGGCCGGGTCTCTGGCGGAGATGGTGGTGTAGGAGTTGCCCTTCCAGATGGTGATGGGCCTCACCGCCTCTTTCCCGTTCCCATACCCAGGCAGAGTGGAGTAGCCCTGCAGGAGAGGAGCAAAAAGAAGAAAGCACATGTTACTGTCTGCTCAATAAACACTTCTCCCCCCACACACACACACACTCTCCTCACTATCCCTCTGTCTTACCTCGTGTTTATTCCCGCGGAGCTTGCTGTTGTTGTCTGAGTCATACACGCAGGGCACCTCGCTGCCGTCCTCTGAGGCCGAGCACATGTCGCCTCCCCCGGGGTGAGCCGGGGTGAAAGCCCCGGGCTGGCTGCTGTAAGAGTGTCCCTCAAAGACCTCCCCCGCGCCTCCTCCTCCTCCTCCTCCTCCTCCCCCACCTCCCCCGGCGGCTCCGTGGAGTGGCAGGAGCGGGTTGTCCCCCGCGTGGTTCCTGCCCCGCTCCAGCGTGCCCTTCTCCCCGTAGGAGTCGCTGTCCTCGCCGCTCTTGTCCCGCCGCCGCCGGTTGCAGGTGGTCGCGATGAGGATGATGGCGAGCAGCAGGAGCGTGCAGCTTCCCGCGAGCACGACGATGATCACCACCGACAGGTCCCACTGCGCGCGCGCCCCGTCCCCGCCGCCCGCCTGGTACACCGTCCTGTCGCGCGGCGGGGAGCCCGCGATGATGAGGAAGTGGAGCGCGGCGGTGGAGGTGAGCGCGGGCCTCCCGTTGTCGCTCACCGTCACGGTCACGCTCAGGGTCTCGTCCACCTCGTGGCTGAGCACCTGGTTCAGGTAGATCTCGCCGGTGGCTTTGTTGACCGAGAACACGGAGGGCTCGCCGGTGGCGAGTCCGTAGGACAGCTCCGCGTTCACGCCCTCGTCGGCGTCCCGCGCCTCCACGCGGGTCACGATGTAACCCGAGGGCGAGTCCCGGGGCAGAAGGACCTCGGCGGAGCCGTTGTTGAGCGGCGGCTGCGTGATGACCGGAGCGTTGTCGTTCTGGTCGATGATCCGCACGTAGACGCTGGTGCTGCCGGACAGCGGCGGGGAGCCGCTGTCGCTGGCCGTGACGCGGAGCTCCAGCTGCTTCATCACCTCGTAGTTGAAGCTCCTGAGCGCGTAAAGCGAGCCGCTGGCGGGATCCAGAGACACGAAAGTGGAAATCGGTGAGCCCGTGAAATAGGTGTCCGCTAGTTTGTACGTGACCTTCCCGTTTGACCCCATGTCCATGTCCCGCGCCACCACCGTGGTGATGTAGGCGCCCGGCGCGTTGTTCTCCACCACCGCCACCTCGTACACGGGCTTGCTGAACACCGGCGCGTTGTCGTTCTCGTCCGTCAGTCTGATGGTGTACTGGGTGATGGTCCTGAAAGGAGGGGAGCCCAGGTCCTCCGCCACCACCGTCAGGTTGTATTCGGGGATCTTCTCCCGGTCCAGCGGGCTGGTGCTCACGATCATGAAGCTGTCCTCGTACGCCTGCTGCAGCCGGAAGTGGTCGTGTCCGTAGAGCGTGCAGTGCACCTGGCCGTTTGCGCCAGAGTCTCTGTCCGAGGTGCTCACCAGCGCCACGAAGCTCTCCCTGGCCGCCGCCTCCGTGATGTACGCGATCCCCGCTGTGATGGAGGTCATCGGGGTGATGGAGATCTCCGGCGCGTTGTCGTTCACGTCCTGCACCTGAACCACGATCTTGCACATGGCCGGGCTCGGGTTCGGACCCAGGTCGCTGGCCTGGACGTCAAACTCGTAGGTGTTCTTGCTCTCGAAGTCGACGGGGCTCTCCAGAGTGAGCCGCCCGGTCTTCCTGTCCACCCTGAAGAGTTGCCGTATCTCAGGGGGCACCTGGTGGCCGAACCCGTACACCACCTCGCCGTTGAGCCCCTCGTCGGGGTCCTCCGCGTTCAGGTCCAGCAGGAGGGAGCCCACCGGCGCGTCCTCGGGCAGGTCCACGGAGAAGCTGCTCCTGTCGAACACGGGGCTGTTGTCGTTGTAGTCTTTCACCTTGACGTTTATGCGGGTCGTCCCGCTGCGGGACGGGTTGCCGCCGTCCATGGCGACCAGCTCCAGCGCGTAAGAGGCTTGCGTCTCGCGGTCCAGCTCCTTCATCAGCACCAGCTCCGCATATTTAACCCCGTCGGCCCTGCTGAGCACATCGATGGAAAAGTGACTGTTGACGGAGATCTGGTAGCTCTGGATGTAGTTGGCGCCGACGTCCTCGTCCACGGCGAAGTCCAGCGGGATCCGGGTGCCCACGGCCGTGTTCTCGGAGATCTCCAGGCTCGACTCCTTTCGGGGGAACTCGGGGGAGTTGTCGTTGATGTCCTTGACCTCCACCTCGACGTGGATGAGTTTGAACTGCTCTTTGGAGAAGCTGACCACGTCGAAGGCGATGAGGCAGTGCAGGGTGTGTTTGCAGATCCGCTCCCTGTCTATCCTCTCCCCTATCGTCAGCTGCCCGTCGCTCTCCCTGAGACGGATGAAAGAGGAGTTAAACTGTTTCATCATCCTGAAGCTGTTCCTGGAGCCTCCCGGTGAAGGCGAAGTGGAGTAGATGTCCTTGGCCAAGTTTCCAATCACCGTCCCCGGTGCGTCCTCCTCAAATGTCTGATATTTCACCGTTTTCCCCTGCGCCAGAGCAGCCAAAAGCAGGACGGAGGCGCACAGAGACACCAGCAGCCCGCTCCATCCTGTCGCTCCCATCTTGAGGTTCTGAAATTCAGCAAACTGATCTCACTGAGTCCAACTTGAGAGTTCAAAGAAAATGCTGAGAGAAAAAGTGTCCTCCTCTCCCTTCAGTCCACTCTCCTGGGTAGTTTTTTTTTTCTTCTCAGAACAAAGCCTGTGGTAAATATTCCATATGTCTGTTAATGCGCACTCGGGATGCGCTGCGCTCTCACTCACTCACTACTGGAGGTGTGCTGCTCTGTCAGCGCAAGCGGGCTGCAGTGTCTGCGGGAGGGTTTATACGGCGAGGCATGCAAATGAGCCGCACTGTGACCAATCCGTGCTTTGAGATGGGGAGGTTAAAAAAAAAAAAAGAAAGAGGGGGGGGGGTCATCCGTGAGACCTCTAAACCCTGCTTAGAGATTCCTGGGCTGTCCGGAGCAACTTGGCACCCAATTTGTGGGCTAAATGCAGAGCTTGATTTAATACTGTTATAGTTTCCGTTGCTTGTTTATGTTCCCCGGGCTGCTAAATGAGTCTGCGCGCCGACACGCGGGTGGAGGGGGAGGCACGGAGATGCGCAGTGTCCCTGAGCTAGAGGACAAAGCATTTGAATAGGAGTGTCTGATGGGACCGCTTTACCTCCGAATGCGTTTCAGAGATTTATACTGAAACCCTGTTTGGATCCCCCTCACGCGTGTCCCGTGTAACGCACTGAAGAAGAAACACGAGGCTGAGATGCCCCACTGACCTCTCCACCTCTGAAACAGGAGGATACCCAAACTTAAGGCACGCAGGACGCTAGTTATCATTCCGCCCTCATCCTCGGAGTGCCCTCATCTACCCAGCCCGACGGAGAAAACATGGAGGGTTGACTGACTGCTCTGCGGCTCAGCATGCTGAACAGTGGGACGACTTTACTCTGCAAAACTATTCAGACCCCTTACAACATTTTCTCATAATAACCTCTAAATGCAATGTGCGTTATTGGCATATTATGTGGTAGCCCTACGAAAAGCGGTGTAACATTGTGAAGTGGGAGGAAAGTCTGAGCTTTAAAAACAGTCACAAAGAAGGATCTGAAAAGTGCGGTGTGCTTTTATGCCTCCCTCTCTCAGGTCAACACTGAGCAGGACAGCCTTTTGCTGCAGAACTTTGGCACATCTACAGGCTGAACTCACACTCTTCTTTTCTGGGTATAGCTAATTCTTAGTCAGATTGGATGGAGAGCATCTGTGAACATGAAAACCTTCCCACAGATTCTAAGTTGGGTTCAGGTCTTGACTTTGACTAGGCCGTTCCAACACAGGAGGATGCTATGATGTAGAATATTCCAGTTGCTCTGGCTGTATGTTTAGGGTGCTTGACTTTTAGAGCCTCCAGGACATTTACTTCTTTGTTTCAGCCATCTTCTTGCTAACTCCAAACAGCTTCCCTTTCTCTGCTGAACAAATGTATTCCCACAACATGATGCTTCCACCGCCATGCTTCACAATGGAGGTGGTGTAGATTCCCCAATTAGAATTTTGAGTTTTTCTTTGTTTTTGTTTTTTGGCTTGTCTGACCAGAGCAACTTCCTCCACTTGCTTGTGGTCTACACAACTTTTGGCAAACTGCAAATGGGACTTCTTGTGGCTTCCGTTAAAGATTGGCTTTCTCCTTGCAAATGTTCCTTAAAGGCCAGATTAGTTGAGTGTAAAACTAACACTTGTCCTTTCTGCAGAGCTACCACTGCCCTCTCGGCGGCCTCTCTGATTAACGCTCTCCTTACCCAGCCCATCAGTCTGGGTGGATGGCCATGTCTTTGTATGTTAGTAATCGTCTCACTCTCTTTTCATTTTCAAATAATTGCACTCAGTGATACATTCCAAGTTTGGGATATTGTTTTATAGCCATACCTTTTTTTCAAACATCTCCACTGCCCTCTTTGCTGTGTCCCCTGATCTTCATGGTGCTGTTTGTTCACTAATATTTTCTAGCAATAGATTATGTTCAGAATGACATTGTTTACTGATTAGGTGGGTTTCTATAAGGCAGTAGGGAGCACTGGATTGTATTTGGGGGCAACAGATTAAATGGGGTTGGATTACAATACATGGCGTCTGATTTTATTGTTTATTGAAAAAAAAAAATCTTGAAAAGCTCAATTATTTTTCCTCCACTACTCTGTGTTCACTTCAGTCCCCAATAACAGAATGCTCAGAAGACAGTGGTTGTAATGTTACAATGTGAAAACATTCATGGGGTGTCCATAAATGTCTCTAGGCACGGCATACGTACAGAAGAATGTGGCGTAACCGGTGCTAATAGCATCATTTCGTAAATTCCATAAATTCGCTTTGCCTCCTGTTCACTCATCCCCCGCTGTGCTCTAATCTAATCTAGTAATTATTTGTCTTTCAGATCATATCTTCAGCTGCATAGGGACTATAAGCACTTAAAGATTGATTTTATTCTAATTCGGCTCAGGTCGGATCACGAGATGTGTTGCGACGGAGAAAGATTTTTTTTTTTTTTTTTTAAATTAAAGCCTATATAACGGCTCGGTTTAACATGCGGTTCTCAGTGGCCTCGGCTGCCAGAACAGAGAGGCGCAGGTGAAGGCGCACAAATACTCCCAGCTTTTACCCGTTACAAATGGGATTTGGCTTTAAACGCGGGGGGGATTTATCTGGATTTCAATGGTGAGATTATATCAAAGGCATATGAAGCCCTCGTTAGGAGTGGCGGCATAAAGGCATGGCGGGGTCTCCTTTTTGCAGCCGTCCTCGCCAGCATCGTGGCCCCTCTGAATCTGTCTGCGGGGGCCCTCACCCTCTCTGGCCCCATACAGCCCCCCAGCCTAACTATGGCATAATGAGGCAAAGCCACATGTAGCCTTTGTAGCACCATCCCTCCCCCCCCCCTCCCTCTCTCCTCCAGATCCCGAAACAGTCCCAGCTATGACTCCTTTCATTACTTGGAGATGGGAGATGAATTGGCCCGGACACAAGGGTCCCCCCCATTAAAATACATTTAGAGACAGACCGGGGCCCCGTCACGGCTCTTTAGGAGATTTTCCTCATTCACTCGCTCTTTCCTGACCCCTCCTCATGCTGCACCCCCCAGCCTTTTTCAGGGGCAACACTTGCCTTGCAGTGGAAGCTAATACAGGTTGGCATGTTCTATAAAGAACCCATCTGCCACTGAAAGTCAAATAGAAGGCACCTGAATGAACAAGCCCAGCTTAGTTGGGCCTGTCCTAAAGAAGCAGACACGAGACGTTGATTGATTAATGACATCACTTTCCAATTACCCCTGAAGAATGAGATCACCTCATGACTTTATGCTTTAAATGAGCCAGACTTGAGGTCCCGGGACTTTTTGGAGGTGTTTCCTTAAGTTTTTCCTTCTGACTTTGCCTTCTTATTCACTGATTCTCTGGTCCGGCCTTATGACTGACCTGGAAATCATATTACACAATATACAAACGGTTGACAAAAGATGAAAGGGTGTGCTTTTATTCATTGGCGATGCAAAATTAGTTGAAGGATGTGGTTTAAATTCTGTGTTCACAACATTTCCAAGTTTAAAGTTAAAAACATAAACACAAAAGTTCCCTAAAGGGGAAATTTCAAGATTTTTTTTCTCATCCTGGACCTTAAAATCCAACATGGCTGCCTTACATAGAGTATAAAGCATAGCGATAGCAACAATAAAACAACAGATTTTCCACGTCTGATGATTTGCATCTCATTAAATACACCGTACAATGAACTCTCATATAAAGGTCCCCAAATTCCCATTGAGTGGACAGGCAAACATCCCCCAAAAAACTGTTTTATGGTAGGAGTGAAGATTGAAAACATGTTTTCCAGCACTTATGCCCCACCCCCCCAGGCCATGTGGCCCTGGGCAATGAGCTATCACCCATATTAAAACCACCATTACTGCAATTCATTTCCATTACCGTTATTTAACCGGATCAAAATCTCTTTAATGACAGATATCTGGCCAAGATAGTAGCAACACATTCAAAAATCACACAACCTATAGCAGTAAGTTACAATGCAAAGATACCTAGAAACACTGCTGCACAGTTAGCCTAGACTCCAGAGTATTCGCCTGGGTCTTAATTCATTCAGGGATACTAAAGTTTAGCAGAAACAGGTGAGAATAAAGGCTCCAGTTTTCATCCAGACATTATTCACCAAAACCCCGAAGCTTTATTTCCTTGTTCAGCGCTTACTCCTCATACCATCATTTTCATAAGGTCCATTGAATCAAGATTGCAATTTCCTTGGTTCGATATTAAAAGGGAAGATAATGAAAGGGAAGAATGGCTTTGTATATGAATAAATACCAGTCACAGAGGCGGCAATAATGTAGGGATGACCACCTTACAGTAGTACTGAGCAGACAATGCTGAATTAAAACTACACATTTACAGTAGAGACCAGAAGTTTTCATGCACTATATAAAAATATGTTTTTTCTCTCATTGCCAGACATGAAATCTGAATAAAGCTTTCTTGTTTTAGGTCCATTGGGATTACCAAAATTATATATACTGTATATATATATATATATTTAGAGAGAGAGAGAGAGAGAGAGAGAGAGAGAGAGAGAGAGAGAGAAAGAGATTGTAAATGCCAGAATAATGGGAGTGATCATTTTTTAGACACTGTCTTAGTCAGAAGGTCAGAAGTTTACATACATTTTTGTCAATATCCCTTGCCTTTAAAATGTATGACTTGTGTCAAATGTTTTGGATCTCCCCATTCCTCCTGACAGAACTGGAGTAACTGAGCCAAGTTTGTTGGCCGCCTTGCTCGCACACGCCTTTTCAGCTCTGTCCATATTTTGAACAGGATTGAGATCAGGGCTTTGTGATGGCAGCTCCAAACCATTGACTTTTCCATCCTTAAGCCACTTTATAACCAGTTTGGCTGTATGATTCGGCCATTGTCCATTTGGAAGACCCATTTGTGCCCAAGCTTCAACTTCCTTGCTGATGTCTTGAGGTATTGCTTCAGAATTTCCACATAATGTTCTTTCCTCACCAGTCCATCCAGCAAAACAACCTCACAGCATGTTTACATTAATAATCATTTCTGTCCCAGAACAGGGAAAGACAACAGGATAAAATAGCAGACAGTATACACAAATATACTGCCTGTTATTTACTATTTATTACATCTTCTACTATGTTGGGACAGCGGCAGGACCAGGTAATACCTCTTGCTGCATTAAAACCTTTTTACTCCATCATGATGCACTGAAATCAGGGACAGCTTTTGCCGGGGACGGAAATCGGGGAACGCTTGCTTCCTTGCAGCAAGCCACCATTCTTGCCTGAATCCAAACAGTCGTTTCTCTGATGCGTCGCATCTACAAAAAATCGGCCCGGCGATCCTGATTGGCTCATCCATTTTATGTGGTATTGAGATCCCTCTCAATGGCAGTGATTCCAGATGGATTTGTGGAGCCATGTGGAATGAAATCCATCTGGCGAGAGTCAGGTTACTGGTTTCTACCTATACAGAATAATTTTAAAACCTAGAAAAAACTATTTCTGCAAGATGTCCATTAGCTCCTGTGATCAATAGTATTAAAGTTTATAAAAAGACTGAAAAGCAAAGAAAGGCAGTCCCGCTCGTCAAGATGGTTTCATATGCTTTTGATGGCCTTTCACTCTGCTATGATATTATATTTTATTCATTTATTTATTTTTACTTATTGAAAACTACTCTGATCATGCCCCGAAAAAAAACTAATATGCCAGATTTTGGGCAATAGCAGCAAACATGAAAAAAAAAAAAAAAAACCCACATAGCCTACCTCAGAGCATAACAACTACTGTTATACACCCTACAAAGAGGGCAACAAAACAGCAATGATATTCATATGATAAGGTAGTAATTTGCTTTGCAGCTGCAACATTAACCCCGGTGCAAAAAGATCTTTCATTCAGGCGACACGGTGAAGAGCTCTTTCAGCTGAAGACAGAGAGGCTTTTTTTTTTTTTTTCTGAGCCCACAGCAACAACATGCTCAAAGTGAACACCGGATTCCCGCGTATTCGCCGCTCAGCGTTTTCTCACACCCAGAGGTACAGAGCAATCAAAAGCAAATAATGCTGCTGTATGTCGCGTCTCGCCTGGCGGATTAAAAAAAAAAAAAAAAAAAGTCGCTGCGCGTGCACGCGCGTGCGCACCGACACTTTTCCTATAAGGCGGTTGTTGGACAGAATCTTGCACTAGCGTCGTCCTCCTTACAACACACACACATGCACGCACGCACGCGAACGGCACGTCTATGCTGTGAAGAAAAGTTCCGATCTGCAGACGCAAAAAACTTGTGTCACGTGATCACCGTGTCAATCTCGGCCGTCTGCACGCGAGTGCAACAAAGGCAGAATTAGGGGGGTCTCTGAAATCCTCTCCATTCTTCACGAGACACATTAGCATTTTCTTTAACATATATAAATATGTCTTTAGAGCGCCCTCTCCCCCGTCTCCCATTCTTGCTCTCATCCCCCTCTTTTCTTTCATTCTTCTGCATTGTGGCTCCATTTGCTCAAGTGATCGCGGGGTATTTGGGGTCCGAAGCTGCTCGCCCGATCCGTGCCTCTTGTTGGGGTTTAACTCTTTCTCATGGAAATAGGCGATTTGGTCGCTTTTGTGTCCAGCAGATAAGCGCTGGAAAGGGGAGGAAGGGGTGGGGTAGAGGGGAGCGGGAGGATGAGGAGGGAGAACTGTGTGTGTGTGTGTGTGTGTGTGTGTGTGTGTGTGTGTGTGTGTGTGTGTGTGTGTGTGTGTGTGTGTGTGTGTGTGTGTGTGTGTGTCCAGAAGGGGTGTCCAGAGGATAATCGATCAGAGTGGCGACGCACTCGGGACGCACACCCACATTTCACTTGCTCATGCGGCCATCCTTTGCTGAACTCGCGTGCCATCACAAGCCCTGAGCTCTAATTGGTTTCCAGCACTAATTATCCAATTACCGCCTCTCCAGCAGAGAGCCGCTCTCCGCGCAGAGCTCGCCCGGATAATGGCCTCGACCCTTTGCACTATTGATGGAAATCATTAGGAGTGAATGCGCCCATCGGCTCCAGAGTGCAACACTTGAGAAACTTGTGTTACTGCTGGTACATAGAGACCTTAAAGAGAGGGCACCACTTCACATGCACAGACCGTTCAGCCCGCATTATTCCCGAACTCTTATCAAAATTGAATTCATGATAAAGTGGTTGCCGGGTTAATTTGGCCCCTTTGTGTGACCATTGGCCAGTAAGTGTTGTAAGCCTGACATTTAAAGGGTAACAAATTCCTTCTTTATCTTCTCATGGGAACACTGGGATGTAAAACTTCTGATTTCTAGCAGCTGGACTGGAAGATCAGTTGAATCTTAAAATGTTTTTTGGCCTTTTTATAATAATAATAATAAAAAATAATAATAATAATCACCCAATAAGTGGCCAGATGGAGACCATTAATAGTCTTGTGGTTGCAAACTTAAACAAAAAGGCAAAACTGAATTTCAGGAATTTGATGATGCTGTTGTCAGATATAAGGACCATAAGTGAGTGTCCAACTGTCATGACATAAGCATAAAGAAAGAAATAATCATACAGATAAATAAATCTTGCAACTCACTGACTTAACCTATCTGAGATTAAATGTATATATCTTAAGAAAAAAATTATGCAGAACTCTGGACATGGGGTCCAGTGGGAGGCTGATAAATTTATTTGGATTCCAACTGCAACTTATGGCCTTAGTGTTCATAACCTGTTCCGTAACACCCGTGGAGCTTAGATGCATCCTGTTTCCACTGATCATCCTTCAGATGTTGCCACAACTTGGTTGCAGTCAACCTGTTCGGTCGACTCAACTCGGAGAGTACATGCTTGTCTATATCAGCTTCAGAAACTAAGCGTTGAAGTCAAAGCAATTCTCTGTAGACCTCCAACACCAGATCTGGTGAGGAAATATACTTAAACATTTTTGGTAGCATTGAAAAATACTGCAGTCTTTGTTATTTGGAAATGGAAGAAGTTTATAACCACCAGGTCCCTCCAACCAAGCTGAGTGACTGTAGAAGGGTCTCAGTCAGTGACCAACACTGAGTTGGTTACTGACGCTTTAAGCACATTGATCATTGAGCTGTTGGAGGTGACCAACAACTCAATGATCAATTTGCTGGAACTCCATTGGTTCACTGTGGAGATCGAGAACCACCCAGAAGGTCAACCACTGATAATACACTCCACCAATCAGGCTTTATGGTAGTGTGGCCAGATGGGCACACCAGTCCACTTGAATTTAGCAGAAATGCACCTGATACTGCTCATCACCTGACCAGCATTACACCTATGTTTACTATCTAGCATTGAGACTGTCGTATTCATACCTGAAGCAAACCGAACCAGAATCCGGTTGGAAGCGGACTCAGACCACCTCAAAAAGTGGGTCTCTGTCCGTTGGTTTGAACCGGACCAGGGTTTGCTTGAACGTCTGGAACTCAAATTCTTTTTTTTTTCTTAGAACTTTTTATTTTAAATGGACAGTGCATATTTATGAACATTTAAATGTAAATATGCCAGAATTAGCCCAAAGGCTACTTCACATCTGTAGTCCCTGGCAAATCAATGAGAAAAAAGCAAGAAAACACCAAACATTCAGACACTAGACATCAATCAGTCAATGAATAACAAAACGATAGGATAAAAGACAATGGAACATTAATGACACTGCACACGATAAGCATAATCTGACATTAGTGATCACAGATCTGGTTCCCTTTAAGCAATCTTTTACAATTGGTTTTAAATGAACTGAATGTAGTAGAGTCTCGTATAACAGCTGGGATGTCGTTCCAAATTTCTATACCCTTGACTGATAACACCTGTTGACTAAATGTTGTGTGTCTGGAAGGTATTACACAGTCACCTAGTAGATGCTGTTGTTTCCTTTCCACTAGTGCTGGATTTTAGCTTAATAAACTGTCCCAGAGGTGTCCATGTAAAACCTTAAATATTGAACGGGCAATTTTAAATGTTCTAAAATTTTCAAAATTAAGAATACTGTATTTTTGGAGAATGAGACAATGATGAAAAGACAGAGGCTTTCTATTGAATACTTTTAAAGCCTTTTTGAATAGTGATGCTATTGTTTTTAAGGTTGTCAGATTTGTCAGTGACCACTTAGTAACACAGTATTCAAAATGCAAACAAATCATGCAATGAAGAAACATAGCAGTATTTTCTGGACTGATAACCTGATTCGTCTGAAGTTATGAATATTAAAATGAACAATTCTAGACATATATTTTACATGTTTTTTTTAAGATAAAGTAGAGTTCAAGGTAACTCCAAGATATTTAAATGTATGTACAAACTGGAGCTTCCTTCTAAACCTGCACTAAAGGTCCAGACCAACGGGGGAAACAATCTCTGGTTCGTCTAAGGCAGGTTAAATGTGGCAGGTGTGAAGACACCCTAAAGAACATGAAAGATTCATTCTTCAAACATAAGAATTAACCAAAGGACGTAACCACGAGACCAGAAGAGTGTCTGGTCTGAGAACACCCGTGATTGGCCTAGTCAAAGCCTGCACTTTATGAGGTGTTGTAGGTTATTAAATCCAATTTCAAATAAGGCAAAAAGCTGAATTTCTTTTCAACTATTACATTTCTATAATTTCTACTTGGAAATATGAAAATCTGCTTCATTAAAACGTTTGCGTCACACCAACTTTACTGGTTAAAGCCTGACCGGTTGTTATGTTTTGTGCACAGCAGGGCGTCCAGTGATAAAAACAAACACAAACAATGTAATTTTTTTGTCACTTCCTGTTTGCTTCTTGTTTTAAGATTCATCGCACCAATCTACACTACAAATACGCCTCAAGAACCATATTAAACAGTTGAACGGATGGAGTTCTGTTTTCAGTCAGTCAGCAGACATCCAGTAAACCGCAATGAGGCTGATCAGAGCGCAGCAGCAGGCCCAGGCTGGCACCACAAAGCCAGCAGATTGATAACGTCCAGTTTACACCCCGGCATTCCTCCTCTCCGTCTCTCAGTTAACTCCTGCTCCAATCCATCACCTTCCAGCCCATCTGTCGCTGATAGCCGCGACACTTTGAATAAATTCCTCTCGCCCCGACAAACAAAACGGTTAACACCTCATGAATGCAGCTTTTTACACCCCGCACACAGATTGTGGGGAAACTTTAGGGCCGCTGGAGTAAGTAGAGCAAAGAAATCTGTCCGCGGACACTCCCCTCTTCGCTTCCACTTCATTACCAGTATTGTGCTCGGGAGCGCGCAATCTGTGCGGCCGCCTCCGCCCCGGCCCCGCCAGCTTTCTAATGACTTTCCGATGATGATTTAAAGGCTCGCAGGGTCCTGTACCCCTCCACCCCCACCTTCCCCGTGTCATTCTTCCTTTCTCCTCTTTTCAGTTTCAGTGGCTTTTGTCTGGAGCAGTTTCCATCCCTCCTCTTTTTGCAGGAGGGGAGGTCACATAACGACTCACGCAACACAAACTTTGGCCCCTGTTTCAGCTCAGCACACAGGCAACATCTGAGGAGTGTGTGTGTGTGTGGGGTACTTTTATGAATGCAAACGCCTCTAAATGCCCCATTTCCCTCTTTTTAAAACAAGCAGGATCTAAAAGGTAGCGTGTGTGGATAATGGGAAGCTGCGGGGCTTTGTGTGCTGCACACCTGATGGCTGCGCTGTGCCAGATTGCGCTGCGCCTTACATGAACAGATGGGGGTGGATGAGTTAAGAGAGGCATGGAGGAAGGGAATGGCAGACGTCTGGATATCACTCATGTGAAGTTATGTCTTGTTGCCTTCCTCGCTGCGTGGGCCGTATTCATTTAGACACGCAGCTGTACTCGATGTGTGCTGCTGATGTGGTCTATAGCAGGTTGGTAAACAGTCGTGCAGCCCGGGACGATCCATCTGTCAAGGCTTATTGTACGTTAAATGTGTGCAAACTGGCCGAGCACCGCTGG
Source organism: Fundulus heteroclitus (assembly GCF_011125445.2). Lineage (NCBI taxonomy): Eukaryota > Metazoa > Chordata > Actinopteri > Cyprinodontiformes > Fundulidae > Fundulus > Fundulus heteroclitus. Next base: position 8,836,747 of record NC_046366.1, read on the forward strand.
CGTTTTTTTTAAATTCTTAAATATGTCATGCGGGCAACCTTTCATTTCCGATTTAGTGGGATTACAGAACAAAGAGTGTCAGTGCATTTAAAGAAGTGTACTACATGGTTTTCAAAATGTGAAAAGGGTGGGGGTTTATAGTTAGGCCCCCTGAGTCAACTCTTTGTGGAACTGCCTTTAAATGTAATTACAGCTGTGAGTCCTCTGGAGTAGCTGTTTCTACCAGCATCAAACATCTAGAGAATTACGTTTTTTTTAAGCAAAATAAAAAGAAAAAACAATCTTAGTGCTGTCAGAATGGTAGGAGAGCATCAGTGAACATACATTTTCAACACTTGCTACAGATTCTCCGTTGAATTCTGGACTTTGACTAGCCATTCTAACATTTGAATGTGTTTTCATTGAAGTCATTCACTTGTAGCTCTGATGGTTTGTTTAGAGTTGTTATCCTAGAAGGTGAGTCGCTGCTCCGGCCTCATGTCTTTCGCAGTTCCGAACAGGTTTTCTTCCGATACTGGCCTGTATTTAGCTCCGTCCATCTTACCGTCGACTAAGACCGGCTTTCCTGTCCGGGCCAGAGAAACCCGTCCCTGCAGCATGATGCGGAAACCACAAAGTTTCACTGTCCACATGGTTTAGTCAGGGTGATGAACAATGTTTGTTTTCTGCCGCACAAGCCGTGTTGTACGCAGGCCTAAAGGTTCAATGTGGAACAAACACCAAAAGAAGATAAAGCAGATGTGTGAGACTCGTTGGGTTGAGCGTCACAGTAGCCTTGAAGACTTCCACAACCTTTATGAGGCTCTTCTCCATTGTCTTAATGTGATATCAGAGAATGCAGATTCTGTGTGGGATGCCTAAGCAATAGTTGAAGCAAATGAACTCCTCAAAGCAGTAACTTCGGCCAACTTTATTGCTGCGTTACAGTGCAGTAGGCACTTCTTTGGATTCACTAAGTATGCTATTACAAGGGTCATCACAGGATATCCTCACTGCATATGAAGAGGTCAAACTTGTAAAAGACACTCTACATAAGATGTAAGGGTGAAGCTGAATTCAAAGAGGTTTATGAATTGATGGTAGAAATGGGGAAACTGGCTGGTTTTGATGATGACCTCCCAATACCTAGACGTTGTGGACAACAAACAATGAGAAACAACAATCCTTCAGATAACCCTATGGAGTACTGGGGATGTACCGTCTTTGTTCCATTTCTGGACAGTCTCATCTCAGAGTTTGACTCTCGCTTCAGTGTTATGTCCTCAGCTGCCATACTAGGCTTAAAACTATTGCCAAGCAACTTGCATATGATGAGCGATGAGAGTGAGAAAGAGATCTTTACATCATATAAAATGATCTACCATCAGGATCAACATTCAAGCAGGAAATGAAGTTGTGGCACACAAAGTGGTCATAATCAGTAGAAAAACCCAGCTCTCTCCCTGAAATTCTAAAGATGACAAATATTATGTGCTACCCAAACATTTCTATGATTCTTCACCTTCTGTCAGTTCTACCTGTCACGAGTGCTTCTGTGGAACGTGCTAACTCGGGCCTTAAAGCAATAAAAACTTTGCTGAGGTCAACAATGGGACTGGAAAGGTTTGTGGCTTTGCTACTTATGTATGTCCACAAGGACATTCATTTAGACATCAACAAAATAATAGACATATTTGCCCAGAAGCATCCCAGAAGGTCGACATTCATAAACCCATTATCATCGTCATCATAAAGTTGAAGGTGTTGTAGAAGAGAACAATATTATTTGTCAAGTCTTACTGTTCTATTATAGGCTTATGGCTTAACTTCACCATACATGTTCATTAGTTTAACTTAATTTAAAGTTTTTTTTTCCATAGTTTATCTTGTTAAAATATATTCAAAAATCCTTTGTCACTTGAACCATAACAAACTGTTCTTTAGTCCTTGGGTCTTTTTAAGTCATTTTCTGTATAAATATCATTTCTGGAAATAAAGAAAATCTTTGATTAATTGTTGATAAGGATCATTTTTTCTTCAAACTACTTTTTAACCTTGTGCATGCTGTAAAAACCAAGAGATTTTGGCTTAAAAATCCTTTTTCAATAACAATAATGTAATCGTGCTAATTCCACTTATTTCCATGCATTAAAGTGATTATTAATTTAAAAACCCTTAGATGAATAATTAGGGTAGTGTGAAAGAGTAAAGATGGCATTCTTTGGTCATTTTGCCTCACATTGTCTTGACATGATCCTTGACCCCATGACCCTTAGATGCGCACCCCCCTATGAAAAATCCTGGATCCGCCCCTGTTAGGGTTTATTTTCTTTTATTCAATTCTACCTTGTTGTTGCTATTCTTATTTTTCATCTACTGCTCTTTACCTTTGTCCCTTTGTTTGCCAGTAAAGCAATGATTGTATGAACTTTGCTATAGAAATAACCTTACCTTACCTTTAAAGCACAACGTTATCACAGACTTAAAGCCGGTAAGTCAGTGAGAAGTAACACCGTTTTCCTGTCCATGCAGGGATTCGCGCTACATTCTGTTGGGCTTCATGAACTGACAATGAGTGCAGAATGGGGCTTAAACTGAAAACAAGAAGATGACAGCTGAAGAGACTGACAGACAGTCACAACTACGTGAGTGTTGTCTCTTGTTCAGGACCCTCAGCATTATGTTGTGACCTTGCAGCATCAATTTTTAATGTACAGCCTTCATCCATCCAGCCTGAATGAACCCCAGCCTCCTTATTCTCCCAGTCTGACAGGAAGTGTGATATGTTATTGTACAAACGAAGAGCTAGGCTGGAACTGTTTTCTGCTTTAAATGCAGTATACCTAAAGCATTAAATTGAAGAGAGAAGACAAGTCAAGGTCAGAAGACTTGCGTAAGTAGACTGAATGTGCAGAATCGGGCAGTAGCAGTCACAACTGCAGGGCACAGGCATGATTATCAAAAGCAGGCCTGTGCAGGGCTCGAGCCTCAACCTTGAGCACTTGAAAGCAAATCACAATAGGCAACTGCCTCACTCTGGATTTAGGATGGCATCCATTCGTGCCATACAAGTTAAATCCAAGTGACAAAACATTTGCTTCACATGGAAATCCAATGCCATTTTCCACAATGTCATCCCTCGATCACGTCTTCAGTACAGCGTCGTCCTCCGTTATTGGTACTCCTGGTAAAGCTGTGTGAAAAGCACTCAAGCAAGTGTGTCCTTTGTTGCAGAGACCCAATCCCACACCGAAAGTAGAAAAACAACCTTTGGTTTGAGTATATGTTAATGAGAGTTATAAAATCCCCGGGGCAACACTTGCTGGCACCTAACAATGCCTGTACTTCTTGGGTATAAATATGGTGAGGCCCGTTAGCAGCTCTTCAAAAAAGCATTTAAGTAAGGAAGATGTGTAATATTGCTTCATTAAATTGCTACAATAAATTACTTATCCACCTAATCTTGCCAATATATACAGTCACATTAATGATTAAAAAGGCACCATTACACTAAAGCATCACAGCTTTATGATCCCCTAGTGTTGATCTGATCTGAGGAGTACGTTGATCAGCAGAAGTGGTTCCAGGCAATTACATGTTGAAGACGGCTCAAAACAGCTTTGGTTTTATTTGAAACACTGATTATATTTAAATTGTCCAGGATGATGATTCCTACGCAGAGCTCAGATGAAGGCTGAATTTTTTTGAGAAACACACGTTCGATGCTGGTTCTCCTGTCAGATGTGTCGAGTTTTACGTCAACCCTCTTTAGTTCCAGGAGTCCAGCCGCTTTTTGTGAAAGCATAAAATGATCTGTGAATGGAGTTTTCTGCTTTGGTTATGATTGTAGAGCTACGATCTGAAAGGGCCTAAGGTTAGGCTTTTCAAAAACCAAACACTTCAGGATGATTTGGCATGAATCAGAGGACCTCATTCCTGTAGTGACATGTAGGATTTTATGTTTTTTTTTTTAAATACTTTAAGTCTTTGATGTCTTCAAAAGCAGATCATGCCACCACAAGCTAACCTGGCAAGCCAAGTTGATAATGATTGATACATTCTGCACATTATCAATCTGGGCATCTAGTACCCACCTACCAAAGGTCGGCTTTAGCCAATCATGGTATCAAATGAAAATGTAAGCAGCAGCCACCATAAAAAACCACAACAAGTTACGTTGGTCAGGGAACTTCTTATTGTTCTTCTTTCAAAGAAAAAAAGTGCGGATTATTACAAAACAGATGTGATAGCAGCAGCCACGCATGTGTCCTCCTGCGCTGCCATGTTTATTTTGGTTGGGCTGTGGGTTTGGCAGCTCTTGCTGTTGTCACGCCTGCATGTCCCGCCTTAAACCATAGTACTGTAACGTCACTTTTGGGTTCAGACCGAACAGCGGGACAAGATGGATTTTCATATGTTTGTAAACGGACAAATACCAGGAGAATTCAGTTTGCAGGCAAGGTTAACCAGAAGCTAGCATGCTCAGCACCCTGCCATCATCTGCCATTGCTGCATGGCACCTGACCTCAGCGTTCCTCTTTACACATGGTGGACCATGCAGTCCAAGGCTTGGATGCCAGATTTCAGTCATTTATAGCAAAATAGATGGAAAATGTTCATATCAGTGGGGTAGACCACAACGTACTAGATTTTTAAAGTGTACAATTTTACAGCAGCCCATTGTTACATTTAGTGCTGCTCTTACAGGTAAAAAAAAAATGTCTATAGAGTAGCCTTGGCTGAGCTGGACGGCCATATCAGTTCCAGTAATCAGCTCATTTGACAGATTAGTTGACCTTGAGTCTAAATAACTATAATTATCAATGGTGGTGCACAACTGACAGAAAATCTAAAAGTTTACTCCTTTGTTGGTGGAGCTTGAGAGGAATGTAGAGTTGTACCTGATTTGATGCACTGATACAGCTGGCAGCCCTAAACACTGTAACTTCACATAAACCCAGACATTGTTCGGCTGGAAAAACAAACATAATAGGCGGGTTATATCCGCTGAGACAGCATTCTTTCTCACAGATACTGTCCACGCATTTTCTGTTTGTTTGTTTGTTAGTTTGTAAGTTAGCGCTTGAACTCCTGGCATATGTTTGATTAGCTCTTAGCGTCCACCACTGTTAGGTCTTGTTGAGATTTTCAACTTGCACAAGGGTCTAAAACATCTTTCTAGTAATAGCACTATTACCGTAATTACCTTACAGCACTTCATAAGAAACTACAGTATACTTAACCTATAGCAGTGGATGGATGGATGGATGGATGGAAGTCTATAATGTATTGTATAGGTTTTTAGTTGTATTCTTTCACCTTGTACATCATAACTTGTTTTACTTTAGTAGTCTGGTTCCTATTTTCACACAGTCCTAACTTACTTCCTGTTCTGCTTGTCACTCCTATCTGAGATCCTTTGTCTTCTTGACTGTATGTCTTACAGCTTCTGTTCAGCCGCTCCCTCTATTAAGCTTCTCTTGTCTTAATAATTTGTTCAGTGATAATTTGTCTCCATTTCCGTCACTCCTCATTGTATATATATTCCTCCCTCTTTCTTCACTGCAATGCGATATCCTACTGCAGAGTGTCCCTGCTGTTTTTGACTTTCACTCTGCACTCTGATTCAGCTTCTGTTTCTATCATTAAACTCTTTTCTTTCCATCCTGCATGCCTGCCCTTCATTCCTCCATTTAAATCTGCCATTTACTGCACTTTAACAATGCCCAGTGTTGGGCATTGTTAGTTTAGTGGAGGACCTGGGATGCAGAGTGCCAGTCTCTCTTCCCAAGGTCCTGAAAAACTTGTTAGAGTGCACGGCACCATAAACTCGGTGAAACACCAGAACATTTTTTAAGGAAAAATCTGGAAATCATTAGGCCTTTCGGAAGGATGTTGCTTTTAAAAAAATGGAGAGAGAAATGTTTTTCAAGACATAAAATCCTGCTTCTCATTCTGTAGAATTAAATCCTTAGCTCTCTTTCTCAACTTGCTTTAAATGTGCAGCATTGCTGCCTCTGTTGGAGATCTGAGACATAAAAGGCTTCAATTATAAAATTCTCCAGGATCAAATATCTCTCGTGCAACAAAAAAAAAAAAGCACATTTTAACGACATGAACTTCTAGAAGTCTTATGAGACATTTTTTATATGCTATACCCAAACTTCACTGGAGTAACTTTTACTTTATGAATAAGGCACATATTAGTTCTTGAACTTTAAGGAACAACCCACTGACCTACTTAATAGACTTTATGAGTCACATAAGACAATCAGCGCGCACTTGCCGCCAAGGTGGAAACGCTTCTTAAACGTACTTATTTGATAGGCAACAGAACGCCCACTCGTACTTACTTTGCCGCTTCTCACACTTTCCTCCTCCCCCTCTCCTCTCCCATCTCACCCATTCCCTTCCCCTCTCCGCACATCTCTACCTTTTTTCGAGCCGTTTCAAGTCCCCGCAGTGCTATTTAGAGCGTGGCACCGAGCTATATTAATGGGACTAAAGAGGATTGCACAGGTAACACAAGTCCAGCTGGTGCTGCACTCAGCAGTGCGGCTCCACGCCGAGCGATAGGGAGCTCCTGTTTACTGAGTCACCCTCCCCGAACGGCGCTATATAATTCTCTTTGAACGCCGCGGCACATGCCTGCTACAACCCAGCACAAAATAAGAGGGGACACTATGCACACCCACGCATAAAGCTGCGGGCGCTCATCACAAACACACACCAGCGGCGGGGCGCACACAAGCACGGCATTATGCGATAAGTGTGTCCTCTCTGCGTGCGCCAGCAAGACTTTGAAGAAGAGACATTGTTTTCCCTCAGGAGTAAACACCCATAGAAGACAAATAACTATATTCAACAAATACTCTAAATGCACTAATAGACTAACACACACACACACACACACATACACAACTTTTTGTCCAGCGTGGCTCTGATCAATATTTCAACAGCCCAGCCTTGATTGTTCATGCAGGCCAGAAGAGGCCTAATGAGGCAAAGCTGCAAAGACAATGTGCTCCATAAAAGTAGGCTGTTCGCTAAAAGACAAAGTGGTCCCTCGGATCTGCAGGTTCACTCGCGCTCTGCTCAGAATGAGAACTTACTAAAGTGAAGCCCCTGAGACCCCCCCCCTCCTGCATGACAGTTAATGAGGGGGCATGTCTCTCTGAGAGAGCGGCAGATGTGGTTTCCCTCTGATCTGCTTTGTCAAAGCCCTTCCTGCCTTATTGTTGTCAACGCTCTTTGAATTGCGGTTTACGTGCGAAACGTGGACGGCCTGTGAATCTGGCTTGCCGGAGTCGCCCTGAAATGACAGCTTGCAAAAATATGTATGCATGCGTTATGTAACGTAAAAGTTCTGCTGTTGGAGAAAGTGTGAAGAAGAACCGAGGTTGTTCTCCAGAAGACGGGATGATCCGTTTTGTTCGTCTGCTGTCCAAAAAAAAAAAAAAAGCGATGGATTTTCTGCTTTTCCTAGCCTGAAATATATCCTGAAAACGATGCCTTGTTGTTTTAATGCCGCATGAATGTTCATTGCAGCAAAGTCTACTGAATTGCCTCCATGAGCTGAAGCAGACGCCGTGACACTGTAGGCAAATCTACATAGAAGATGCTTACTGCAAAAAGTAAACACGTGTTGACAGGTTTATTTAAATAAAAATATATATGAAATGTTTTCCTTTAACCAACTGGAAACAAATGATGGAGTCTGCAAAAGTCTGGATTTTGATTTCTTTATGTTTTCAAGGTCGATTGATGATGGAAGAATGTTAACATTTCTTGATTTTAAGAGATCCATCCATCCATCCATCCATCCATCCATCCATCCATCCATCCATCAATGCCTGAATCACATATAGTAGGGGTGGGATCCATTGGGGGATGTAGTCCCTCTTCAGCCTGCAGACAGCTTTAGCCGACCCTTAACAGGTAACCAGCCCATTGCAGGGAATCACGGAAACACACACAAGGACACACACACACACACACACACACACACACACACACGCACGCACACACACACACACACACAGAGCTAAGAGTAATTTAGAGCGGCCTATTAGTGTAACATATAGGTGGATGCATGGAGAGAACATGCAAACTCCATGCCCTAAGATTAACAGCTGCAACACTGTGAAAATTGGGTCTGGAAAAGTATGCTAATTTAATAATAAAAGATGATTGAAAAGCTTAGCAATTAGACTCGTGACATGATTACCGTTTACTACCAACTCAGCTTTTAAACGTTAAACTAGACACAAAAACAGCAGTAGTTTATCCATGGTTAGACCGAGTTAAAACTCACTTCAATCAAGCCTTGCTTTGTACATTTCTGGGCCTGACTGAACATAATGATTGCTGCTCAGCGCTACACATGCTTTCTAACCCATGCATTCAAACTGTGGTATCGGCTCCTGAACAGCCACAATGCTCCAAACACACTGGGTGGCTGCTAAAAAAAAAAATATCAGGAGTTTGTTGTTTTGTTTGGGGGCTCGTTAGGTTGGCTCCTGTACAAGAGTCACAGTATACTGCACCGCTAGATGAGTCTCCGCTCTAGGGATGCTTTCACAGCTTTTATTTTTGGGCACTGTGAACCATTCATAGTTATAGCATCTTTACAGTAGGTTTGATTTAGAGAACTGCAAAGCAACACATTCAGATTTAATGTAAAAAAAATAATTAAGTTAGTTACTCTTGCCGTGATATCATCAGGTTTTTTTTTCCATACTTTTTTTCTTTTCTTTTTTTTTTTACAGCTCAGTATCCCAAGTGATCAAATAATTTTTTGCTAATTTACTAAAAGGCTAGGGCCAATCTCCTTACCATGTAAACCACTATAAGGATTCAGCACGCTGAGGTAACTGAATTTTCATCTGTGCAGATAGAGTGTCTGCCTAGTGTAGCATGAGATTAAATGTTAATGTTATTGGATCACTGTTGGTACATTTATCTCGTAGTTGTATAAATGTCTTAGCAATGACACCTATGTGTTATAAATATGTCATCGTAGAGTTGTTATGCTCAGACCACAGAATTTCTTAACTTGTTCAAAAAAATCAGTGGGAACCTTTAACAGGAGTTAAATTAAGTCTCCCAAAGTATCAGATGCATAGAAAGACAATGCTGGAAAAAATAAAGGGAACGTGCGGGGGGTGAGAGCTGGGCTTGGTCTGGGCTACTAGAACACAATATTCTGGTAGCCCAGACACAATCACAATATCCTTTGAGCAAATAGAAATACTCATTTAAAATTCAAATGCAGTACTCCCATTCAACATGAGAAGGGCGCCACACAGACGGCTTTGGACACAAAACCAGGATTTCAACAAATGTGTAGCATATTTCCAAAATAATAACCTGGACATGTAGACAGCACTACAGGACAACCATGTATACGGTTTATTACCAAAAAAAAAAAAAAAAAAAAGCAGTTTGGGGTGAGTTGTTCTTTATGGTAGACACATATTGGTTTGACTGAGATAATGCTCTCCCTAACTCTCACCTCCAATTGGTTTAGTTTAAAAGAATTACAATACAAGGTAGTTATTAGATGTAAATAAATGTATGGCAGGGCTTAGAAAAGAGGATACTACAAAAGGCTAACACTCATGGATCACGGTTGCTGTCTCGTGGTGTGGATGTTTTTCATCACAAACCAAAAGCCAAAAAGCTCCAGGGAGCAAAATAATTCCATTCCATTCTATTTATATAACACCAATTCATGAAACATGTCATCTAAAGGCACTTTCCAAAGTCAAATTCAATAAGATTATAAACATTGGATCAGATTATACAGATTGGTCAAAAATAATTTCCTGTCTAAGGAAACCCAGTAGTCTTGACAAGCAGCATTCACTCCCGCTCTCGACTCATCTGCAAAGTAATCAACAATGCAGACGACTGTCCACTGTGGCTCAACGCTCTTTCAGGAGTGAATGCTGCTTGTCAAAGACTCGATGCAACCTGCTGAGTTTCCTCAGATAGGAAACATTTTAAACCAATAATTTGATTGAATTGACTTAGTAAAGTACCTTGAAATGACATGTGTTATGAATCGAGGCTATATAAATAAACTGAATTGAACTTTAAGTGTTGTACTACTTCAATTAGAGAAGGCAATGATAGGCTGTTTGAATGCATAAAAGGCCCAGAAATACATTGTTATTGGTGTGTACGGCTAATTACAGTTAGCCTGATCATTGAGTACAACAATTATGAAATCCCAGCAGCTTTAAAAACTGCAGCTGTGACATTGTTAAATTGGGGGAAGTGGGATGGGGGAAGCATCATTGCATTCGGCTTACGTTTCACATAGTGCACATTTTATGAAACAGGGAATGTGGAGAAACACAGATTAAATTCTTCATATGTGGTAGAGGATGAGCATGTTTTCCCTCCACTCAGCACAGATATTAGGTATTAGCTGCTCTCTGTGGTTTGGACAGGGAACAACACTCGGTAATTGAAAAATCCCATAAATTTAGAGGTCTAGACCTGGTTATTGGAGATAAACATTCCAGCTCTCAGCACAAATTGATATAAGTGCCTCCTGGAGGACTGTGCTCAGCTTCACATCCCCAAATACAACAAAATAAACATTTCCACCTGTGCTTTAAAATTCAACATTTCCCTTGCATTTTAAAGAGTCAAATTCAGAGGACGCCTGGCCTTACTGCAGATGTTTCTGGTTTCGGACGTGAACCCTTTGGTCCAACACCCCAACACTAACGCTGTAAACAGTTGAAATGAAGTGTTGGGTTTCCTGGACTGCAGTTCACGTACAAAACGATAGATATGAAGTCATGATGGTGTTCTACATTTTCTATCTCCACTGCTGTCAGCAGAACTCTGAAAAAGAAAATGCTTTATAAACAGAGATCATGCAAACATGCAAACATACACAGCAGGCAGCACCCAATTATCTTTGCTCATAGTAAATGAGAAATAGGCAAATAAGTACAGGGTGTGCACGTGTTCAGACAGTACAGTAGAATATAACAAGCGGGGGGGAAACATCCTCACTCACAGTTCTTCTCAACCCTCAGCACAAAGCCAAATGTAGGCTATTTCATAAAACTACAACCCCATGTCATCAAAGCTCTCCCTGCGGAGGCGTTGTTCTTCAGCGCTCCACCCATCTAAGCGCCCCATTTCTTCACTCAGCCATCTTTGCAACACTTGTCTCGTGTCACAGAGAGGAAAGGGCCCGCTCTCGACTCATCTTAACAGCTGGCGTGTCGCTGGGAAAAAGAAGTAGATGAATCTTTTAAAAAAATAAAATAAAGATTCTGCCTTTGTTTCCAGAGAACAGAAGGCCGACAAAGTTTCAGGGGAGGCGTCCATGAAGTTCCGCCTCATTAAATGGAATAGCTGCTCTATATTCAGGGTCTCGGTGGGGCTAACAAACGCAATGAGCGGGCCAAACTCGGTTCGTTCCGCCAGAGCAAAGGCCTTTTTGTCTGGGCTCAGTGGGTGGAGCTGGTTGGGATACTGGGGACAGGCCAGCCCTTCAAAACAGGTACTTTTTCCCAGCTGAGTGGGCTTTGTGAACAGGCAAATATACTAAAAAATATACTAAAACACGTTGCCCTCAGATGGAACATCATTATTTTCTCTCTCTGCATCACAGTGGACTGGTAGATCTCAAACAGCTGAATGCGCTCTCTTGTTAGAGGTTGCAGAACTTCAGACTGATGTGGAGGAAAAAACATCCCTAAACCTCCAGCCAGAACTACAACCGAATGGTTTAGACCAAAGCATATGTCTGCGTTCAAATGGCCTGGTCAAAGGATTTGTAGGCAAGACTTGAAAACTGATGTTCATGTAAACAATCTGATTTATCTATTCGGAAACGACAAGAATGTCAGTTACCAGATATGCAAAGCCTGATAGAGACGTGTCCCAAAGACTGTGGCGCCAGAGAAAGGTGGTTCCACAAAGTAAAGCCTCAGAGGGGCTCGCCACAAACCTGCACCACTCATTTCTTACTTTTTCAATAAAATCTTTTGAAGGCCACAGATCCTTTTCCTTCCTCTTCACATTTATAGAGTGGTTTTTGGTAAGTCACATAAAATCCCATTAAAGTATTTTTGAATTCTTGTCGCAGTGTGACAAACATTTCAATCTGAAAAACTCACACAGAAAGAAAAGGCAATTAGAAGAATTTTATTGATACAATATTTTAAGAGTTTGGCGCTCAGACCTCGGCAGGAAAAATTCACGCTGAATTATACTTGAATATGCATTAGCAGGCGTATGAGAATAGGGATATTTCCCCCCGGGTCTGAAACTGGTGGTGGAGTGGAGATAAGCAAAGTTTGTTCAGTCCATATGATGATCTGTTTGAGCTTGATGTCCAACTTGATAAACACAGGTTTGCATGAACTGTCCATGATGAGCAAGCATGAAGCGACTGTGGAGAGAAAAACTCCTCCTTGGGAAGAAACCTCTGGCAGAACCAGGCTCAGCATGGCGGTCTTCTGCCGGACCGTTTTAATGAGTGGCTGGGAATTCCATGAGAGTCCAGCAGGAATTACACTCTGATAGGAACGAGGTTGAAGGAGCACCGTAGGAAAGCCAGGCGAAGCTTGGTACGATGGTGGAGAAGGGGATGGAGGTGGGTTGAAACCGGTCGACAGAGTCCAAACCGGACACGCGCAGCCACTGCTTGCTCGCTGAGGACAAGGCCGAGATGAGGATGTGGAGTTCTTTTAAAGATGAACCCAGGATGCTGATTGGCTTTGAGGAGGAGCAGTTCAAAGCTGATTGGCTTGCGTCGGAGGGATGAGTCCCTGATTGATGGAGGTAGGCAATAGTGTTTCTTCAGTCTGAATTTTCGCTAAAGCTGCATGACAAGTTTAAGGCAGACAAATACTTTAGAGAAGCACAGCAATGTATTTAACTTTTAAAAACTGAGGTCTTGTAGAAAATTGACATGGACCAATTAGTTAAAAAAAAACCCAATGAAATATATAATTTCTTAATGCAAAATTGTGTAAAACTAGAACATTTTTGTCGCTTCTGTGAGACATTTAGAGTTCTGTGAAAAAGTATTTTCTCCCTCGAACCACAGAGAGACCCATTATCCACAAATGGAGAAAACAAGAAACGTCAATGACTCGTCAAGGAGGTCGCAAAAGAACCCAGAACCTCAAAGCACTGCAGGACACAGTTGCCTCAGTTAAGGTTGATGTCTGTGATTGAAGAATCACTGGCAGAAACGGCATCATTGGAAGAGCTCCAAGCTAATAAAAACACTTGATTGGAAAGAAAACAAAAGTCTGTCTCACATTTGCCAAAAAAAAGAAAAAAAGAAAAGGGAGAAGAAAAGAAAAACAAACATCCCAGCAACCCCCAAGACTTTTGGGAAAATATTTTGTGGATTGATAAGACTAAAGTGGAAATTTTTGGAAGGTGTGCATCCTTTTAGGTCTGGTGTAAAACTAGCAAGATCCACCAGGTCAAACATGGTGTTGTAATGGTCTGCAGCTGCTTTGCTGCTTCAGAACTGGACAGCTCGCCATCATTAATAGAACCATGAACATGTCCGAAAGTTCATGGCTTTAAGCATGCAGAACATGATTCAAAGCAGACCTGAAAGGCCACCTGGCTAAAAATAAAAACCAAATCAAGGCTTTGGAGTGGCCTAGTCAAAGTCCGGAATCAGACTGAGATGCTTAGTCACCACCTTAACAGGCTATTCATGAGCCACAGGGGCCAGAAAATGCGACCCGTCTACAGAGGCCTTAGTCCTCGACACTTTGAGTCACAACCTGGAGACCTTTGCCGTGTGTTTATTTGTTTTCCTGTCTGGCCACTGTCAGATAAAGCCCACTAGAGTAAAAAAACATAAAAAAGCAGGTTGTTCGCACTCGACTGGCCCCCAGTGTAGCTGAATTAAAACAATTCAGCAAAGAGTTGCGTGCCAAAAATCCACTACAGATGTATGTGGCTCATTGCCCATCATCACAAGCACTTGCTGGCAGTTGTTTCCAAAATGTATCGGGTTTTGAGGCAACTACTTTTTCCACATAGGGTTTGAATGGTTTAGATAGCTTTTTTCCCCCCTCTTTGTGATTACTCTGGTTAACTTTGTCTGATATGTCAAATTGTTTGATGATGTAAAAAATGTAAATGGGACAGAAAAGCAGAAACTGAAGTGATCTCTAAAGGTGCAAGAACCTTTTCACCTCACTTATATCAATACTCACAGTTCTTCTGCTGATAGCTCACCACGTTGCACTGCATTGCTGTGATGGAAACCCATAACAGGCAAAAATGGACTCTACAGGGGATCCTTTGGTTTTTAGTAGTCACTGCAGGTTCTTATACCGCCCACATGTATAAAACAGAACAAGCCCAGTTTTACAGGAAAACATTTTTATGTTTCTGTCCACATACACTATAGTGTTGCTACACTCACTGACAGATAAAACAAAAAAAGCTAAATGATCCTGTCCTGGTAATGCAAAGGGTTCAAATCTCCAGTTGCGGGCCCTTCTGGACGATGGTGTCTTCACCAGGGGAGTCGTGTTACAGGCAGTAGTTGGAGCATCTGACAGTCAGTCAAGACAGAGAGTGGAGGAAATCAGACAGAAAGAGGACGCCTCATTGATGCTTTAGAAATCAATAACATCACTTCAGTGTGTTAGGCTTTACAGGAGGTCAGCCAGTCATATCTTAGAATTTAACATATGGAGTTTGGAAATGTATCACAATGGTTATTTAAGGGCACCCTAACACACGTTGCGTCAACCCTCACTGTGTTGTGAAGACCATCCACCAACAGCACCAGATGGCTTCGTACAAACCCACTACGTGACCCGTGGTGGTAATGCAGTCTGTTTTAGGTACAAGGCTGTGTCTGGTGACCAGTCACTGTTTTAACTGTCAGATGCTCCAGAAACTGCCTGATAACTCTATTTCATCCCTCTATTCCTACCGTTCATTCCTCCCTCAACGTGCCGGCAATTACATCCTCTTTTTCCAGTTCTAGACCTCCCAGCTGGTGTTGTGGTGCTCTGGACCGGTCTTGAGACCACATTTTCCAAATCCTGGTCTTGGTTGCCGTTGGGTTGGGTGGTCTTGGCTACAACACTAGCCCTCGCTCCTTGCAATCCTAATAATTGGTATGCCTATAATTCGTTTGCATAGCTTGGGATGCATTAAGATCTATTAAGTTAAAATCTGAAAAGTTTCTCGACAGGATTGGGTCAAATTGGTCACAAAGTTGTGTGCTGTTGTAGCAAACCCTCATTTTGTGACCGTTAATATAGAAATGGGGTTGTCACATTTTTTTCTGCTTGAAAGATGCTTTTGACCCTGTGCAACTCTATCAGGGAATGCAAAGCATGGGGTGGTTTTAGATAGAGCTACAGGGCATATCTATGACACTTGATAGTGGAGTACCGCAGGGCAACAATAACAGGAAAAATTGTACGGCACTGCAGACGGCTACAGTGTGCAACTTTCCAGTGATAACACCAGAACTGGCATCTTCATGCAGCATTGTTGTTTTCTTTCTATTGTGACGGCATTTTACACACCTCCAATGCGCTACAGTGAACAGATTTAGTAGCCAGTGTGATCATTTTGATGGATGTGAGTGAAAAAAATGGCGGTATTTTTCCAGCTTTAATGATCAACAACTAATTTGTTCTCCCGATCGCTGTTATTACGTCTCTACCAGTGTTAGACATGCAGAAGCTGAAGATTGCATCCATCCTTGTTTGCGAACTAGCTAAGAAGTGGAAGTGTCTGTGAATGTCCGGTGTTGCCACAGATTCTCAAATAAATGTATGTCTGGACCTTTACTAGGACATTCTAATGCATGAATATGCACTCATCTAAAGTTTAGATGAAATAATATAGATTCTAAACTATTTCACCGCAGCTTCATGTTTAGGGTTGTTGTCCTTTTGGAAGGTGGACCTCCATCCATTAAATCTTTTGCAGCCTCTAAAGGATTTTTGTACCGCATTGCCCTATATGTCATTCTCCTATTAACTCTGCCCAGCTGCTTCATCCCTGTTAAAGACAAGGGTACCCACAGCATGATACTGCTGTCACATTTCGGTTGCAGAAGGTGATTTAAGGTTGACATGCTATGCTAGTTTTGAATCCACACAAGCAGATTTGTGGAGCACACAACCACTAGTTTTTTTTTTCTGTCTGCAGGTTCTCAAACATGAGCTATAGATCACTTCATCTCCTCCAGAAGAACCTGATCCTGCTAGTTTTGGTGGGCAGCAATGTCCTGGTAGAGTTGTAGTTGTGCCATACACGTTCCATTTTCAGACAGTGGGTTTTGAAGTCCTACGTGAGATGTTCAACGGTCGAGATGTTGTTTTAGAGCCTAACTTTGCTATAAACTTCCCCAGAACGTGTTCCTTGAGCTGTCTGCTGAGTTCCTTGGTCTGCATGATGTTCATGAACATCTGAGGCCTTCACAGAACAGCAGCATTTATACACCTATGTAGGTTTCATGTAGTAATTAGGTGACTTTTCAAGGCAATTGGTGGAAGGGATTATATTTAGGGGTGTCGGAGTGAAGAGGCTGAATTTTGTATTTTGCTTAGTCAACATTTTTTAAACCATTGCATATTGACAGATCCACACTTGAGGTATTTTGTTCTGTGCTGTGTTTCAGACTCTATATTTGTTGCCATTTTCATTCATGTCACAGTTTCACCAATACAATTACAGACAGCTGGGTTAAACCATTCACAATAAACAGTGAAGTGCACTGATGAATTTACAATTATTATTATTTTTTATTTCATTGAAAGTCGTTCGGATTCAAGTCTGTTAATCTTTAAAAAGCAGCTGCCCGAGTTTGTGAAACTGACTGAAAACTGTTCTCCTGAAGAACTTTTAGAAGATAAGGGAACCATTTCTGAGCAGCTCTTTCATGTCTGTGTCCTAGATTCAATGATATCCTCAGAAGAAGCCGCTGCGGCTATGGTGCTGCTGTTTGAGATAATAGGGAGAAATTTGCACAGTGTCATTATTTTCATTCTACTCGGTGGATATCATTTCAAATAGGCGGTACAGCATTGATAAGTTAATAGGCTTCTTTTTTTTTTTTTCCCCTCTCCCGTCGCTATTCACGTTGCCTCGCTCTGGGGCTAATAATGCAAATGTTACGCAGGCTATTAGAGGTGTTTAGCAGGCTTGTCTCTGAAGACGTGAGTATTTGTTGGGCAGATGGACACAGCCCCGGGGCTGCCCTCACCCCTGACCCCCCACAGATGTCCCAAACTGAAGCCGGAGCGCCGTCGCGAAGCGGCGGAAAATCAGTAACACGCCGGAACCGACTTGTCAATAAGCAGGACAATTAGGAGTGTTTGAGAGCCAGTTCTGGCTGCGCAGCGGCGCTCCTTGCTGGGAGAAGAACGCGGCGAGTACAGGCCAGATGAAAGAGGGAGAGGGGCCACGCAGAGGCTTTCTGCGGAGGCCCATTTGACCGATGGCTCTCCTCTGAATAGGGTTCTGGTGGTAATACATAAATTAAGAGGTTAAGTGAGCCATCAGGAACAAATGTTTGCATTTATTAACTAAGAATAATGGCCTCCAGCAGTGAACTCACTGCTTGAGTCTTGCCATTGGGTTGACTTCTTAACAATGTTTGATATTTCCTTCGGTTTGGTCATTCTGTTGCTTCATCAATCAAGTCTAATTAACCCTCACAAAGCTGATTACTGTTACTATACAGAACAGGATTGCAGCAAGGCTGCAGCAGAAAAAGCAAGCTGCTGTATATTCAACAGAAGCCGGGAGGAGAATATTAATGCCAGTTAGGGGTGTGGTCCAACTGGATGCAAAAAAAGAAAATGTTTAAAAACCAATTAGCTGCGGCTTCGTCGAGACATCAGAGGCCGAGGTGTTCACGATGCTCGTTATGCAGAACAAACAGTGGCATTCACACGTGAGCAGGGGTCCCGCAGGAATGCACGAGGCAGGTGTAAATTTAAACCGTTAATGAGGCGCATCAAAAGCATCAAAGGCGCGCCGTGCTGAGCTATTCTGCCATTAGGCCACATACAAGACAAAAGCCATCAGAGAGTTTTTCCACGCTAAATGCTGCAGAATGGGTCAGAACAGCAGGAGTTTTATTGTAGCTGCTGCTCACCCCCCACCGCCTGCAGACCCCACAGGGCCAACAGGCCAAGATCTGTAAGTCTGAACTCCTAACAAGACACGTATCTGCTACTGGTCAGCTAGTGGAGGCTTTGGAGTTTGTGTTAGATGTGAATATCTCATGGTGGTGACCTGTGAAATATAAGATTTGAGGAAACCAGCTAAGCAACATCTGTTTGTGTACTCTACCCATGCATTTAGAAGTGATGAGTCTGAAAGTAAGACTATCAAAAGTCACAGGGGCTCTAGGATGATCAGACTAGATGGCTTATGTCAAAATTTCCTCTTAAAATCTGATTAAAGTTTTAAACATTACAGACAAAAGTTTGATATTTATAATTTATTGCCTGATAGTTTTATGTCTAAAGAAATGCATCTTTCATATGTTGTACTAATAACAGCTCTGCATTTCTTTTGCATAGAAATTTTCTGCTCTAAAATAAAAAAGAAATTCTGCCATCACCTTCCTACATCTCTGACACTATAGCAACTCAGGCAAAGTCTGTCACAATCCCCAGGTGTTTAGCTTATTGTTTGTTTTGCTTCCTTCTGTTTTTCACCTTTTAAGTACTGTTTATTAGTCTGTAGATTTGGTTATTTCCTTCTTGTTTCCTGTCATTATTTAGTGTCCTGTTCAGCGTGGGTTTAGTTAGTTTATTCTTGTTTCTGTTAGAGCTCCTGTGGCCCCGCCTGGCCCCAGTTCAGTTAGTAATTAATTTATTTCTTGAGTCTGTTCATTTATTGTTGTTTTCATATTGTTGTTAGGTTATGTCTTTCTCCTTGTCTACTGCCATGTCTTTACTATCCTTTTCCACAGGTATCCCTTCATTACTCTTACCTGTGTCCACAAATCATCTGATCAATTCCACCTGATTCTCTTGCTTTCTCTCCCTATCCTCCTAGGATTTAAGCAGTTTTATTTCATGTTTGGTCACCGGTTCCTCCTGTTTGTTACCTCTGTTAACACCCTTCCCGGTTTATTACAAATTTGTCTTCCTGCCTGTCACCCTTGCAGTATATTTTCTTTAATATGTTCCACTTCTTATTTTACTCCCATCTGCATTTGAGTTCTCGCTTCACAGATCATGACATAGTCAAGCTTCATTACATGACCATCATAATTTATAGGCACCATATGTATTTCACCTATGCACCCCTGCTAAAGAATTTATCCAAGTGCTCCTCAAACATCGCAGTAATCACCAAATAGTTATTATATTACATAATTTATTACATTATATTACTTTAATTCAAAGCTATGCAGATGCTCAGTTTGCACCATTGAAGATTCATACACTTGGTGTTGGCAATAATTAAAGAGTCTCCAATGGAAGAATGTTCTGACTTATTTTCTTTGATTCCGCTAAGAAACATTGAACCTCTTGGGGGTACTCTTAGTATTTTTATAGTAGGGTGACTATATTTTGATTAGCATAAAAGGGGACCCTTGACCGAGTTATGAAAATCTTCTCTGATTCTCTGTTTAGGTAAATAAGGCTTATAATTTTAAACATATTTAAAGTATGCCTTCTCTGTGTAGTTAGAAAGAATAGTTAAACTATTTACTTTAGTTGGGCTTTCATAAGTCTACAAATAGAAAAAAAGAAATCAATTAAGGATAAGAAATAATGACACTTTTGAATCAGAAAATTAACCTCTAACAGTAATAATTCACTTTTGTGAGTCGTTGTTGGCAAATAGATTAACAAAAATCACAAGAAAACAAGTATTTTATTCTATTCTCTTCTATGTAATATTAAAAATAAAACCAGCAGCCCCACAAAGACACTTATTGAACAAACAAAAATTGTAATTACTCCAGTCTTTAGCTTTCCTCTTCCTCCTCCTTGTCTCCCCATTCACAGGGTGTTCTTTTAAATAACTTTTTGGTGTTTTTTTATACATAAATATTAATACATATTTTGGACATTTATTGAGGTCAATCTGCTCAGTTATATATTTTTCTTGTTTTTTATTTTAACAACTATAGAGTGTTTTTTTTATGTTGCAGATTTGCCCTTACTCCACAGTCTCCTTTATTTATTTTATTTTTTTATTCTTCTTACCTTCGAGTGCATCTACATGCTTCTATTTATGTCTCACTTTGCTGCTGGTACACATGAATTTCGCCACTATGACAAACAATTCCATTCTGTTCTACTTACGAGTATCTGGTTGCTCAACAAATAAGCATGAAAGTATTTGAAAGAATTGTCTTTAAAATCATACAGGCAGAATCCCCTTCAGCGAGTCAACAGGAACAGGAAGCTGGTTCCTCTCCTTGGTCCACTGGCTCTGCATCAGTGAGACAACTCTCAACATTTGTACTATGTGAAGGAAGCGCAAAGACAAACTGCAGTCTCAGTACGTTTGAGTAACGTTAACCCTTTTTCCTGCTGGAACAACAAACTCTGTCAACTCCCATAGCCTTATTATGTTTTTTTTCCGTGTCCCTATAGCAGCTCAGTCATACACAGAAACATATATGCCAGCCACATCTTGGCAAAAGGGGACAATGGTCACCCCAGTGTTTAGATTGACCTTCTTCAGAGTTGAAATGTTCAGGCAACCAATAAGTATGGAAAAAAAAAACAAAGAAAAAAAAACTGACAAGGTGAAATCATAGAAAAAATTACTGTGTCCTGAAAAAGCAAACATGACCGTCGCACCAAAAGACGGCAGAAAAACAAACAGTCCAACAGGGCAGGAAAAAGCAGGTAACAGGGAGAACAGGATGGCTCAGATCACTGGAGGGAACAGGGTCAAAATCCATAAGAAAAAACACAAACAGAATATTTGCTGGAGAATTCTCACCCGTAAACTCGACAAGACGACCTGGCACTGATGTCTGGTCTGAATGCAGCTTATATGGTGGTGGGAACAGGTGAAACCGAAGAGAGGTGATTGCAGGAGGGGTGGAGTAGGGCAGGTGTGCGGAGTAAGTAATCCGACCAGGCATCAGTGCCGAGACCCCAGTGTTGTAGTCAAGTCACTATGCCTCGAGTCCGAGTCCAGGTTCGAGTCTCCAGTGTTCAAGTCCAAGTCAAGTCCAAGTCATTAAAAAAAATCAGAGTCGAGTCCGAGTCAAGTCCCAGTCGAGTCACTATTGATCAAGTCGAGTCCTTATTGATCAATTCAAGTCCAAGTTCCGCACTAAAGTAAGCATAGCCTACATGTTTTTAAACTAAAAAACAAATCAACACTCCACCACTAATAATTTAGATATTAAAATCATACACCAAATAATATTCTAATGACATATTAAAATTATAGCATAATGATATAAAAAAAGTCGAGTCTTTTTCTCAATTTTCGAGTCAGAATGATCTGAATGTAGGGGTTTGAGTTCAAGTTCGAGTCATCAGTGCTCAAGTCCAAGTCAAGTCACGAGTCTCTAAATTTAGCTAATGACTCGGACTCGAGTTCGAGTCTCGGACTCGAGTACTACAACACTGCGAGACCCAAACAACTTAGGAGCAGGCCAGAGACAGAACATAAACATTAACTGGACTAAACAGGAAAAGAACTTAAAACAGAGAAAACTAAACAGTGGGCAGAACGCAAGCTATTACAAACATATGTAGGGAAATATATAATATATATAAGTGCAGTATGTCTGTGAACATTGATCCAGATTGTGCCAAAAAAAATAATAATCCATGATAAGATGGCTTCACTGAAATCTCAGTGTGCTTAAAAGAGGCAAAGGAAGGGGTAGCAACATTGTCAGACGCTGGCATGCTTTGCATAAAACATTCACTAAAAACACTGCCCACCTACAGCAAAGCATATGGAGGTTTTATCAAGCTTTGCATTTACTTTCCCAAAGCTGGTTCTAGAGATACTGGATGTGTTAAAAGACTCACAACATCATGTATTCATCAGCATATTTTGGAATCAAATGTGAATTACAAAGCCCAACTTTTGTGGTTTATTATTAGGACAGAAAAACAACTAATCTAACAACTGTAAATGCTTGTCAGGAAAAAGATGGACTTTATTTAGTTCTGATCCAACCAAGTTTGAGCCCTTCCTTATTTATGATAGAGTGGAACGCCTCCATTTAAAAAAGAATCCTGACAGAACCAGCAGTCTGTGTTGAAACTTTAAAATGTATAGCAGCCCACTCATCCTG
This sequence comes from Fundulus heteroclitus, assembly GCF_011125445.2. Classification (NCBI taxonomy): domain Eukaryota; kingdom Metazoa; phylum Chordata; class Actinopteri; order Cyprinodontiformes; family Fundulidae; genus Fundulus; species Fundulus heteroclitus. Next base: position 8,859,011 of record NC_046366.1, read on the forward strand.
CACAAAAACAAAACAAACAAAAATAATGATAAATTGCCAGGGACCGGAGTTAATGTAATGAAAATATTACAAATCTTTTGCAGGAAATTGGGTCTAACATATTTTTTTCTTATGTTGTAAATTTGCTCGTTTCTGCCGTACACCTGAATTTCCCCACTGTGGGACAATAATGTATAAATAATCTGCACATAGCAATTTTACTGCCGGATGAAAACATACAGCATGAGATGCAGTTGAATGTCAGGTGATGGAGTAGGGCAGATGGCAGCCATTGCCTCTGCAGTAAAAGCCCAGGTGGACATTTCTCATTTTGTTAATTCAAAGTACATCTGGCAATGATTCTTGCTTCTGATGAAGCATCTTGCCACGGAGAGAAGAGTTTTGAAACTTGTCTTCAGGGGAGGCTGATAAACTGGGACTGTTTCTACAATGACTCCTCAGAGCTCACAACTTTCTCGGATGATGTCATGTGTGATTTTCAGAGGCTCCAGAAATCTGGTCAGAGACGTTGGGTTTATTCCACTCTTGGATCCAAAATGAAGGACAGGGAGTATCAGAGTGCAAAAAAGGCACATCTTGGTCTTTAGGAAGATACTAGAGTTGTTCTCCACCCACTATAAAAGGGATGTGAGAACTAAAGCAGTCTAAACCGGCAGTTGACCTTGACTTCTGAAGCTATTTTCTTATTTTTTATCTGTAAGTCAAGATATCTAAACTCCCACAGCTGCTCAGTTTGAACCCCCTTGAGACAGCGAACAGAAAAATATCAGTTTGAATTAATTTCATCTCATCTGCAATGATCGTGAGGACGTAAGGATGGGTAGAGCATAGGCATCTTCATCAGTAAAAATAGCACTGTTGTTGGTAAAAACTGTACATCCCCTAAAGGCCTTTCATATGATGCCATTGAGGACAAGATTGATGTTGGCAGCCCACATGTTGCTGATGCACATCTGTCTTTCAGGTGAGTTGTTCAAAGAGATTTTCGTGGATCCAGATCAGTGCGGTTGAACATTCGCGGCCTGATTGTACAAATGTATTGATGTTTTGGGATGATAAGTTTCTACATTTCACACAGTCCCAGGTAGAGTTGACATCAACGAACACACAGACCATTCACAGTGCACAGTGAGTTTGTTTGTTTACCGGCTGAGGTACGGCAATGATTTGGTCATAAAATCCTTTGCCAGGACAAAAACCAGTTTGCTCCTCTCTCTGGTTTGCTCACAATGTTTTGGAAGCTGGCACCACAGTCATTCTTGCACTCCTGGTTGGCTCCTTTATTATGGATGGTTATGATGATGATTGTCTTCTGTCATCTCAATGCAGAGATCTCAATGGAGATGGTATCACTCTGTCATTAGAATTAAGACGAGTTATTTAATTAGGACCCATCCAGGGTGTACTCCGCCTCTCACCTAATGAACGTATAGACGGGCACAGCCAGCGGCGCTCCACCCACTTAAACCACGCACTGTGCATATGGCATCAAGTACTCAGGAATATTCTTCTGGAAAACAAATGGCTAGCACCGCCCCTGGGCACAGCCCCTTATAACCATGCAGTAATGAAAGGATATAGAGGATGGATAGAGGGGGAAGGAAGGAATAAATCTGGCTGCCATAGCTGATATTATAAAAACTTATTTGCCTAAATGGGCAAATTGTCTCAGACTAAGGGAGAAAATCAATAATTTATCCATCAAACCCTTTGCTAAACCCAGAAAATACAGAAGCAGTTCTTCCAGTAAGGCAAGGCAAATTTATTTCTATAGCACATTTCAATACAAAGTCAATGCAAAGTGCTTTACATGATTAAAATATAGAAAAACAGAATAAAAGCAGTTGGAATAAAATGTAGAAAAAATGTAAACACAATAAAACATGGGAAAATGGAAGCTAAAAGCAAATATTGAAAACAGTTGGACGACAAACTTGAACTAATGATGTTTCAGTAAAACAGTTTAGCTAGAACAGTCAGAGGCATTCCTAAACAAATGTGTTTTTAATCATGATTTACTACACAGTGATAAACTCCTGAAGCAATGACCTTGGTGAATGACTACCTTACCAAGGTATATTTACTTGGTAAAGAACTGGTTTGCTAGTTTATTACGGTTATGGTTAAATGTAAAACAAAACTTTACATTTTTAGCTATGAATAAATCCCTATATTGACAAATGCATCTTTCCCACTTCATTCTTCTACATCAGTGTCAATTTACTGACAGCAGAATACTTTTCCATCTTATTTCTATGAGTGGAAACCAGCAAATTTTCCTTAGGCACATGAATATCATATTTGAATGATGAAATCCAGCACAGTACCCTTTGGCAGGCAAAGTCTCTTAAATCCTTGAATCTCAACCGGCACGTCGGGGAGGGCTTTTTGGGAAATGAGGTGTGTGCACGGATCTCCTTGAGGGCCGGTGGGGAGGCACATCCATGCTCGCTGTGGGTGGTTACGTGCGTGTGCGAGTGTTGCATGAATAAAAGGCAGCTTATGCAAATCGGCTCGTATGACCAACCCAGGGGATGACGACTGCGCCTCACACGGAGTCTTACTGCGCCGCTCTGCCAGTGTTTTACCCAAGACTAACAAGGCACGGCGCGCCAGCAGGGCTGAGCAGCAGCGTTTCTCAGGCAGGAGACAAGTTCACGGGCCTTATGCGGGGCGACACGGAGGGCCCCGCTGCGCCCTGGGATGAGGTGCACTGGGAGGAATTAGCAAGCAGTCAAGTCTGTGGCCCACTTCTTTGCTTCGCAGACTTGATAGGTGACGAGCCGAGTGTGTGACACGCTGGCATGGCAGTATGCTGTTTGTGCGGGTTGTCAAGGCGGGGGGGGAACAAACAATGGGGGTCAGCTCCTTCTCCTGTCCTCTCCTCTCCTGGCCTGTCAGTCACTTCTCATCCGTGGGACAGCCAGAGCCTCTCCGAAGCTTGGCCTACTTTCCAGCTCTTAGACAGAAATTGTCTCAACTTATTTCGTCGTGAACATCTGTCTGATTTTAATTAACATCGCAGCGGCTGTGATAAAACAGCACTCTGTCTATATCTTACAGCAACAACATCCCACACCCGCCTTTTGTCTGTGTGTGTGTGTGTGTGTGTGTGTGTGTGTGTGTGTGTGTGTGTGTGTGTGTGTGTGTGTGTGTGTGTGCGTGTGTTGGTGTGTGTGAGAGGGAGTGATAGAAAGTGAGAACTGAAATCCATAATTTAACTGAATGCCTACGAGCTGCACACAGCAACACTGATTTCAACCCTCGTCTTACAGGTCTCACATGAACAAGTGTTTGCTGTGGGTGTTTTTTTAACACACACACACACACACACTAACATACTCACGCACGACTCCCAACCTACTACCTCATTTTTAATTGTTGTTCGTGTTCTTCCTCCCCCAAACATATAGCGGCTAAGACTTTGCTGTTTTGCAAACGTGGCGCTCGGTGTTTGTCATACAGCGCGCGTCGTGTATTTATAGCGTATTCTGTCAGACAATGTAGTGCATTTGTGAGTATTCATTTGGAAATAATAACATTGACAACTGCTTGAGAGATGGAGGGGCTGAAAGAGGGAGAGGGACTCATTTTGAGCATGTACCCACTAACGAGCTGTATTGTGCTCCAGGCGATGTGTATGATAGCTCCAAGCCTCTCTCTCTATCTCTCTCTCTCTCTCTCTCTCTCTCTTTCTCTCTCTCTGTGTGTGTGTGTGTGCGTTACAGTATGTGTTCCTACTTATTGGCAGCTGAGGGATCTTAACAGCCTCTCTTTTTTTCTTCCTAATTTCTATGTGCAACTCTCCTGTCTCACTTTCTTCTTGTCTCTTGTTTCCTCTCCTCAGTTCCCACATCCTCCTTGTGCCTCCACAAAGTACGTAGCAAAAGTACTTGCGCCTCTTAAACTTCTCCACACTTTGTCACATTCCAACCTCTGTTGTGATTGTGGGGGATTTCATGGCATAAACCTACAAAAAGTAGTGGAGAATTGTGAAAGTGGAAGGAAGGAAAAAAAAAAAAAAAGAAACGGTTCACGTTTATTTAACAGATGAAAATCCGAGAACTGCGGCGTGTTTTGCATTCAGCCCCCTGGATGCTGATACCCGTATTAAAATCCAGTACTTCCAACTCAGTTATCAGATAAATCCAGCTTCTCTGGGAAGCGCTTTCATGTTTGTTAGAGGACATTAGTGAACAAACAGCAGGATAAAATCCAGGGAACTCAGCAGGAATATAACTATAGAACATTTTGAAGCAGGACCAGGTCATAAAACTTTTTAAAAATCTCAAAGGGCATTGTTCAGTCCATCACACCAGAGCTGACAATAGAGGAAGGGACGAGTGCAAACCTGAAAAGAGATGGCCGTTCACCTAAACTGACAGAAAAGTAGCCAGAAGAAAGGTACCATCTTTCATAGCCATTTAGACACAGCACATGTGGAAAAAACAGGTATTCTGGTCATCTGAGATCAAAATCCTACTTTTTTTTATTTACACCCGCGGTGAAGTGTTGGCAGCATCATGCTGTGGAGAAGCTCGATCTATTTCACTGGGATGTTAAATGATGGACCAACAGAAAGTAGTACTTAATTGTAACAGGGAAGGAAAATAATGCAGGCTTTTCCCTTTTTCTCTAGCGTTGCCAGCAACATGCTGCGGACACGGAAGCAGGTCAGAGTTGATGGGAGGCTGTGTAGAGCAGCATGCAGCGCGGTGCTGAAAGAAAACCTGTTAGAGGCTGCAGAAGGCCGAGGCTCACCTTCCAGCAGCAAAACAATGCCAAACATACAGTCGGAGCAGAAACAATAGGATGCCATAATTTGTCTAATTAAAACAATGCTTGCTAAATTTTGTGGAACAATTTAAAATTAAATCACAATATAATTTTTTGTTTTAGACTGTAGTTTTTTAGGACATGACAGATTTGGCCCACGTGACAAAAACTTTGGACACCCCTGGTGTAGAGTAAACATTGTCAGAATAGCCCAAAGATAAAATCAGCAACAGAACTTGAAAACTGTTGTTCTCCGTCTGCAAGTGTAGATGTACAAAGCTGGTAGACATGAGAAGTGTAGCTGTGACTGCAGCAAAGGGTTTTACAAAGTATTGATTTTGGGGAACTGGATACAGATGCCACACTTTACAGAATATAATCTGTAGAAAACGTTGACGACTGTCCTTTTCCCTTTTTCACACTTCACCATGATGATTGATTGATTGATTGATTGATTGATTGATTGATTGATTGATTGATATAGCGCTTAGCAACAACCAGCTAAGGTGACCGAAGCACTTTACAGTAAAAGTTACATCACAAAGGAAATGCGCAAGACCAACAATAAAATAGGGAAAATGCCATTCCACTACATTGTATTAACAGCCTGTCTAAAAATATAAGTGTTAAACTTAGACTTAAAGATTGTCTGGTCAGGAGTTAAACGAAGATCCAAAGGGAGGTTGTTCCAAAGTGGGGGTGCTGCCACTGAAAAGGCCCGCTCACCCCAGAGCTTTAACCTACCGTAGTTCTTGGGGACATCTAATAAAAGGCAACTTGATTAACTCAAAGATCCCCCATGTACAGGAAGACTTAATAGTTCAGATAGATAGGGTCCATGTAATGCCTTCAAAACAAACATTAAGATTTTAAAATCAATTCTAAAACAGGACAGGGAACCAGTGCAAAGAGAACAGGACTTGGGTAATATACTCACGTCTAGAGGTGCTGGTTAAAAGACGGGCAGCTGCATTCTGAACAAGCTGAAGTCGTCTTAGGGAAGACAGATGGACACCAATACAAAGTCCATTACAGTAATCAAGTCTAGAACTGACGGAGGCATGGATGGCCTTCTCCGAGTCAGTGCGATTTACAAAAGATCTGAGGCACCGATGCACTACTTTATCTCAGTCTATTACATATATTCCAAATTAAACACAATGCCTTTTGCGGTTGTAACACAAAAAATCGCAGAGGGTAGGAATACTTAAGGCACTGCATCCCTGCCTCCTTTACCCTTACTGCTTTGTTTTACTGTTTTCATCTCGCCGTCCCCGTCTTTGTGGAGTTTCCTAACAACCCCCCCCTTCCTCCGCTCCATCCCTTTACGCGCTCTGATGTTAAGTTTTGCTTTGTTATGGCTCTAGCCCTCTCTCGCACGCCATTGTTTTGGAGTGTAATGCATTATCCATCTCCATTCCACTTTGTTCACTCCACTTCACATCAAGTGGCTGCAACTCATGAGCAACACGAGCTCAGCCTGGCACACACATGCAAAGTCCACATGCGAGCCAGCCTCGCCACGGTCCCATTAGCTTTAATATTTCAGCGCCGTCAGAGCGTTCGCCAGCAGCCTTGTCACCGCCCGCTCCCAGGGGGACAGAGATCCCAGATCAGCCCGCCGACATCCCCCACCAGGACAGCGAAAGCACTCAGCTGACCTCAAAGTTAAACTTCTGCTGCCGTGCCCATCGTTCCCAGGGGTCCCCCCTCCTTCCCGTCTCCCTCCCTTACTGCCACCATCCTTCCTCCCGCCGCCACCTACACCGCTGCCGCCATCTCTAGGGAGGTGCAGGAAGAAGAGGGGATGGGGGAGGCGGGGGTGTGGGGGTGGGGCAAGAGGAGAGGAGAGGAGAGGAGAGCGGAAGATTGCAAAGGCAAGATTGTGGGAAGGGGAGATGGGACGAGACGATGAGCAGGAGGGGGTTGTGTAGGTGGGTTATGGGGGGCTGATTAGAACCTGGGATTGAAGTGCTCTGCTGCTCACCACTGATGCACACACACACACACACACACACACACACACACACACACACACACACACACACACACAGAGTTGAACACAGACACTGTTTCTCACCGTTGTTACCGTTTATTCAGCGTAACAAAAGCTTTAAAGCTGCACAGTGAGGGAAGTCAGCTCCATTTAGTTGCCCTCCTAATTCGTTGCTCTCTGAGGAGGAACACGTTCTGTCTGTGCTTAAACTCATGCATCTGATCAGCTGGATAAAGAGCTCCCTGTGCATGTGTGTGTCTACTTGTGTGTCTCGCCAGAGCAAGAACCAAACCGAACTCCGTGGTCTGCCCAGCAGCTACGCGACCGTACATTCACCCGTGGCACAAAAGGCCTCGGCCTCCACCCATTGGTTAACTGCGGGGAGGAAGTCAGAAGGTGAAAACAAACCTATCCGACCCTCCCTGTCCCCCCATACGTGTACACCCCAACGTTAGCCTGTGCAATAGTCTCACCGCATCACCTTGTGTAAATGTTTTCAGGGCATCACTGAATTTGCTCAAAGACTTAAACAATAATGTCAACCTGCTTTTATTTAAAGATGATGAGCAAGGAAAAAGCAGGAGCGTCCTTTTCAGCAAGCTGATGGGCAGTCCCCAGCAACAGGTGGGGGTGGGCTCGTATTATCAGTCAACTGTGAGAGGGGTTATACCAGAATGAAAGCAACTGGGTATTTGTAGGGGATGTTAAATCACAGGACAGGGACAGCAGATGTTGAGGCGCAGAGTGGGCAGAGCTCACCGACCTTCTGCACGGCCAATAGCTGCAGACGTGGTCTTCAGGTCAGCTCAAGAACAGTGACTGGATGCCGTGGGTTAAAGCTGTCAGTGGATTCTAGAGCAGTGAAGATATGATCTCTTAAATGTTGAATCAAATGTTGGCTAATCCAGTGGATGAGTCTGAGTGTGGCTCTGAGTGAGGAGAACAGCCCTTGCCTGATGGCACCATATCAAACGTAAAGTTTGGTGCAGAGGAAATTATGGTGTGGGGCTGTTATTCAAAAGTTAGTCTCAGCCACTTAGTTCCAGTTAAAGGATTTTTCATCATACCAAGATACTTTAGACAAGTTCATGCTCCAAACTTTTTGGGACCAGTTTGATGATTATCCCTTCCTGTTCTAACATGGACACAAACAAGCAAGTTCAGTGCAGAAAAAAAACAAAAACCTTATTTGGTCTGCACAGAGTCCTGACACCAACCTGAAAGAACACCTTTGGGGTGATTTAGAGCAGAGACCAGGAGCCATCATCAGCGTCTGACCTCACAAATGTGCTTCTGGAGCTTTGGTCCAAAGTTCCCATAAACGCTCTCTTTGTGGAGAGACTTCCTTTGAAGAGCTAAACCTGTTATAGCTGCAAAGGATGGGGAGACATCGCACTAAACCTGATGGATTAGAATGGGATGTCACTCACATGTCGGCCTTCACACAGTTCCTGTGAATTAAAGCAGACAAGCTGATACTTGCATATGGGACACTGGGACACTGAGGGAGTTCGTGGAGTCGTTTCTAGAATGGAGGCGTGCATGGTCAGCAGCTGTGACAGAAATAACTGGTTATCTTTCAATTTGTTAAATTAAAACACCACTTTTTATCTTTAAACATAGAAACATCAAGTTAGAAAAACGTGTGACATTGACGTCACATCAGGATTTAGAAGATACAGTAAAGAAAAGTTATTAGTTTTAATGTCATGATTTATAGTAATGATGTCAATGCATGTTTGAACAGATGTGAACATAAACAAGATATCAACATAATCCAATTTGACATAAAGTTCATAGGAGGACTGAAACTGTTTGGACTGAAAAGTCCATCTTTTATGTATTTTATTAAACTTGATTTGTTAAACTTTTCATCAAGAACTTCACAGTGAAAGCAAGCGTAATATTTTCTGCTTTCATACACATTTGTTTTTTCTACAGAAAATTAAATGTCATCCCCAACTAATAATGATATTTATTGACATATGCTAACAATCAATTAAAATGTCAAGCTATTTCATGTCAAAATATTAAACACAGATTTTTGAATACACCCACAGGTAGCCTATTTCATGAACTTTGACACGAGTTGGGAAAAATGTGTTTTATTTTCAGAATGAGGTTGATTTATTTCATGCTACACTGCTCACAAAATAAAAGGGAACACTAAAATAACATCCTAGATCTCAATTAATTAAGTATTCTCATTGGAAATCTGTATTATTAACACAGTGGAAATGATTGAGAAGAAAATAACACAAAAAAAATGATCAATATAAATCAAAATGATTACACCATGGAGATCTGGATTTGGATTCATACTCAATATGAAACTGGAGAATAACATGACAGGCTGATTCAGCATCAGTGAATATTGCCCAAGACAAGTCAGAATGAGGCTCAGTAGATGACATGGTGGCAAATTTTAGCAGCTCAGTAATAATTTTATATAAAAAAAAACAACCATAACTTGGTTCCCTTTGGAAATAATAACTAGCCCATGCCAGATGCACACATATGCATGCACACACAAATGTCCTGGGAGTTATGACTCATGCATGATCACTAAACGGAAACATTTGTTATCGCCTCAACAATACAGCAAGTAGAGCTAAATCTTTCATAGCCCCCACCTCACCCACTCAGCAGCCCACACACGGCTCGACACACAAACGCCTGCCACACGTCGGAGCTCGCAGGTCGTCCTCCTGTGAATACACCCGCAGAAAAGGAAGCGAGGCATCACTAAGCTCACAACACCTCTCTCTCTGAAACCTCAGAACTTCATTAAGCCGTGGATGCGGGCCAAGTGTGCAGTCACCTACGCTTGAGCATCTTGATAATCATACGGTCATGAAAGATTAAAGCCAATATATCCCTATTGTCTTGCAATAAAACATTCAGCTTCTTGTTCCGGCTGATGCAAGCTCTCAGACCTCATCCTCTATTCACACACAGACTCAACAGTCACGTTGGGGGCTTGTCTGCCACCTCAACAACTTCCCAACATGTCTTCTCTCCTTTTTGGTGAAAACCTTCATGGTTTCTGACCTACTTACCAGATTCTCAAACGTGTCAGCTGTCACTTTGTACCGCTGCAGGACGGCACAAGTTGTTTTTTTTTTCTTCTTTTTACTATACTTTTTACTATAAATTGTAAAATCCTTTTGGTATTGGTGGATGTTTATTCAGCATTTTATGAAAAAAGCGTTCTGATCAAAAGCTTGTTTAAATACCTCAAAGTTTCCCACTGATTACATACGACAACACATAGATTTGTTCTTGTTTTCCATCACCTCATGTAATGTGTCTTGCAAAACTGGTCATAGCCTTTGAATTTTTGCACATTGTGTCACATATCAACACCAAATGTCAATGTATTTTAATCGTTATTTAGTTATTTGATAGACCAACACATTGTGATGCAAATGCTGATTTTCTTCTTTTTTTAACAAGTAAAAATTTGTGCTTTCAGCTCTCTTCACTGTGATATCCATCAAAAAATCCAGTGCAACCAATTTTTTCTATTAATCACCCAACTAGTAATTAGAGTCTAGCTGTGAGTGATTCATGTCGGTATAGATCCAGCGGTTCTATGAAGGCCTCAGATGTTTGTTAGCGAACAGCAGAGAACAACCAGCAAAACGGAAACCAGGCCATATAGACTGTTGCCCGGTGCAGCAACTGCTGGAGGGTTTGCTGCTGTAATAAATGCTGCAACGCTACAGAAGAAGACAAGAAGAGTAATAAACAGGAGTGAATAGAGGGGGGAAAAAAACACATGGAAAGAAATAACACAAAATGTACAAAGAACACAAGAACTGAGAACCATAATGGAGAAACGCGTGAAATATAATGGCAGCCACTAGAAAACAGCGACGGAGACAGAAAGAAGCCCAAAGCTCAAACATTTGGTGGGCTCCAGACAGTGAGAGTTACCATAAAGAGGTTTATTTCAAAGCATGTTGATGCACAGTCAGTCAGACTGGGTTTCAGCTGTTTTGCAAAGAGGAACGGAAGAAAATCTTTGTCTTTAAATTATGTGTAAATCTGGAAGAGACACACCCCAAAAGACTGTAACCAAAGCAAAATGGGAAGAAACCTTTCAGATTATTTTGTAAAGAATACATAATTTCCTTCCTTTTGTCATGACCCATGGGTCTTTTTAGGGCACTTTGTGTTTACATTTGAGCTAGTTTGGGGTCCTGATTAATTTTTGGTTCATGCAGCTTACTGTACCTGTCAGGCACCTGGTAGTTTGTGTGGTGTATTCTCCCCTCTCTCCAATAGGGTCCGACAGGTGGACGACATCCACAGGTGTGCTCCATCTACTCCAATCGAGAGGAACATTTTAGGAGGTAGAGGACAGTAGGAGAGCATCAGAGGATCGGCTCTCCCCGAGCGGTATCCACTGAAGCCTGGATCTTCACTTGGACCATTCTCAGTAAGCGCCTCTGTGCAAGAACTTAAGCCTTGGTTCCAGTCCGTGATTCAAGAGCCTTCCTGGCACTCCTTTCGTCCTCCTCTCCAGAAACACTTAAGACGCTCTTGTCGTTCCACCGGACCATCATCTACTTGTCCACCTTTCAACGTGCTCCACCATCAGCAGATTAGCACACGCCATCCAGCAGTCTGTCGACTACAGCCCTCTGTGCACCGCCTCACCAGCCCCTTGGCCTCCATTGCTTAACCCAGCCCTAAGTCAGACTGAGCAGCTCCACCTTCCTGCTTGCTGCTGGTGCTCAGCTTTCTCCACGGTCAGTGACCAGAGCCCTCCTAGTCACCCCTGCCATCGGTTCCCTCAGCCACCACCTGTTCACTTCCTTCAATTAAACTCTTAAACTACTTCTCTGACTCAGAACCCAACATGACAGTATGTGGCTTACTTTTTGTTTTGTGATTCCTAACTCTGCCTTTTGCCCTGTGAAGTTTTTTTAGTTTTTTTTTTTTTTTTTTTTTTGTGAGAGCTGTTTGTGTCCTATTACATGCCGCCCAGTTCCCCTGTCCAATAGGACTCTGTTCAATGCAGTTCCATAGAAAACTGTGTAAATGGCATAACCACCATCTATTCATTGCGGGCACTGAAAATAGATTTTTCTTTGGTTGCATACAAAAAAAAAAAGAACTACATGGTGGTCTCTGGGCCTTCATTGAAATTGTTGTGAAACACAAACAAAAGAAATAGTTTGGGAATCAGCGGGGATTGGCGATGGAGCAACACATCAGTATTGATCTGAATCATCTGGTTCCCATCCAGAGGTGGATAGTAATTACACTTGAGCATCCTTTTGAAAAGATATGTACTTCTAAGACTTACAATTTTACGTGTAACATTTTGACATAATGCTACTGTTACCTGAGAAACAGTTCTGGCTACTTTATCCACCTATAATTGTTTGGATGAAGACAAAGCTAATTTTAACTCAAAATACGGCAGGCACACATTCACAGCATATTTTAGAGGGAGACTTTTTGTTTGTAGACAAGCTTCATTTTTCTAATGTGAGTAAAAGTGAGTATACAGTAAATATTGTCAATATTGTTTAAACTGATATAAACTGAGAGGGTTCTGAACAAGAAAGAAAGAAAGTATTGCTGACTGAAATTAGCAGCTGCCTTCATGAACAACACAAACGCTTTATGCAAAGCTCTGTAGACAAGTTAATATTACTGTGATATGCTAAATTATACCACAAAATAATGAATCAACCAACCGGTCTCATATGTTCATTAATCAATCAGCCAATCCATCAATAAATCAATCTAACATCAATTATTTTACCTCCATACGACAAAGCAGGAGTTTTCTTTAGAATTACTTAATTTCTTTGTTTCTGTACAGTTTATCAAATCAGAGAAAATGGACACATCAACTAAAGATCACCATGAAGTAGAACAATCAAACCAACGTATATGTACATACATGTATTTACGGGTTATAAATACAAGTAATAAATCCACTAACAAATAAAGGTATAACAAAATGAAGGAAGCAACCAGTTCTGATTTGAAGGGCATAGGTTGAATGAACATTTAGCTATCTAGCTATTCAACTGATGTAGCTACCCAGACGTCATCAGACTCTTATGAAACTTTGTGCAAAAAGTTCTCTACTGATAAATACCAGATTTAAGGGTAAGAATTGGGAAAGGGTTCAAAGTACATTGCCAACTATAAATATCAGTCACCCACTCTCTGGATCTAAGGCAGCGAGCAAGCAGGTAGACAAAAAAAAAAAAGCCCGCTGCTCACTCTCTCTCTCTCTCTCTCAACCTCAGCTCACACCCCTTAGGGCTGGTCTGGGTTACTCTGACGAAGGAGGAGGCGACGGGTTTCATCCAATACAGGCTTGGATACTTAGATGTATGAGTACTTGGATCTCAGCCTGGGTATCATTTTAACAGCACATAAAAGAAACGTGGTAGCAGCCACAGGAGGTCCTCAGTGGATGATCAGGACACTCTGGGGGCTTTGCACTGAAAATGTCTGAATATTTACAAGCTAACAAAGAGATACTGTTGAGAAAAACAAAGAAAAGGAATTTCCTACCTCAACCGCAGTCACAATGGACTCTGATGATCCATGTGGACCTTGGAGGGCATCGCCGGCTTGGTCGGTAGGGGTTCTGGACCTCTGACTTGTCGTTGACCAAGTACAGTGCTCAATGGTAGTGGTAGAAGTATGCTGTGGGTCTTTTCCACTACAAGTGGATTAATATGTTTTTTTACGGGACTCATGAGCCCAAAGACATACCGAAACTGTTTTTTTAGAACCGCTGAAACAGGCTAAGATTGAAATTCTCGAATGGCCTTCTCAAAGCCCTGATCTAACGCTGATGGAACATTTGTGGAGTATATGTTAAAGCTGGTTCAGTGCAGGAACCAATCAGCCAAATCAAATTAGCTCTACAATTTCTGCTGAAAAGAGTGGTCAAATTTGCAGTCAGAACTACATCAGAGGATAGTTGAGGACTATAAAAAAAACGTGGGGTCCAGGAGTGACTGGCTAAGGCAAATATAACCAAATAATTGTGGGTTTGTATGCTTATCTATATAATTCAGACCAGACCAGATGAAAAAGAAATTGTGGGGAGCATAAAAAATGATAATCACTCAAACAAGTAAGTGGAATAAAATATTTGCAATGTGCTATCACATGGGATTTTCAGGTTGGGGAGACAATTAAAATGAGAGATAACCCTGGTGTTTAAAAATCTAAAGAATTTGTGATGGAATAACCACAGACGGGAGGAGTAAAATCACCTGGGATGTACTACATGGCAGACCTTCTGGATGAAAAAAAAAAACATTAGAGCCAAAGAACCAGAAAAACTAAAACGTTTCCACTGTCTACACTCGTCATTTCAGATGTGCCCATGGCCATTGGCTCCTCAATAGTTTCAGGGTTAAGTTGGCTGACACGTTCAGGTTTGAAAGGAACCTCGAAAACACCTTCACAAAAAGTTTTCACAATGATTTGCGTTTTTTCTCTACCTCCTACAATCTGATAAGCCTCTGCAAGCTGACTTCCATCTGAGATGATCAGAAAACAACAGCTGGGCGGAAGATAGGAAATGAAATGTAAATCTTATGGTAAACTCTGCGAAATGATGAGAACGCGCACACAGCCCTGTAAACACGGGGTGTAGTTTAGCGTTTAATGACTAATGTCGACTGCTGTCTCTTTATAGAACGTTCAAAATGGAGAACGGCTATTGTGTTCGGGGCTGAACTCGCCTTGCTGTTGTTGAGAGACGAACGCAGAAAAGAAGCACAAAGCAGCCTTGTGAAGAATAGCCGGGCAGAGAGAAAGAGAGGCTGAGTGAGCCTATGGATGCACACACACACACACACACACACACACAAGAACTGAACCATCATTGGAAAATCATTAAAAATCTGGCGAAGTAGAGGGCCACAGAATGAGGGACAAACCCCTCATTCAAGCACACACAAAGACAGGCTGGCACACACACACACACACACACACTGACACAGAGAGGCAGTCGGGTGGAAGGGCAGTGGGGCGGCTTTAGTGATACACTCCTGTGCGCTCTCACACACACACAGCTTCAGCCACACAAACACGTTCCCTCCCACCCCCCCCCCCCCCCCCCCCCCTCCTCCGTCGACATTTATTGCTCCCTCTGTGTGAATATCTTGGAGTTTTATTCTCATGTTGGCCATTGTGCATGTGTGTGTTTGTGCATGTGTGTGTGTGTGTGTCTATGGTTTTGTCGCCGTGAATAGGAGCTCCATTAGTGATTCATTTGTGCGTGTTTAACAATTGTGGAGAAAAAGGCAACATTTTATTTGTCTGAACCCAACCCTGGCCATATGGCTCCTTTTTTTTTCTCCACTTTTTCCCAAAGATCACCTCCTTCTCTGATTCTCCTCTCCTCATCAGCCTCATCTCATCTCTTCAACCCATCACTTCCACACTTCTGCTGTAAAAGTTGTCTTTAAACTAGAGACACGCCAACAAATCAGCTCGTGACTGGACTCTAACGGTTTTCTGACTGGCACTGATTGTGACTGGCCGGTCTCATCCACACGCAGATGTTTTTTTTTCTGGTTTGAAGAAGAGAGTTTTAGTCTGTCAAGTTTTATATACGATGAAACAGGCAGAGGTCTACTTTGCACAGGCCTGCTCTGGCTTTTTGTGTTAGAAACCACAAGAACAGTAGCCATGTTTCCATCCATGTTTTTTATCTTTTATTTTGATGTATCGCATTTGAAAAGGTTGATGGAGACGGCAGTGGCGCCTCTAGAAATATTTCGTAGGGGTGGCCAGATGGATCCACTTAAACTCTTGGGGTGGCACTGAAACTAAAAGTTGTAATTTCAGGATTTTATTCTATTGTTGTAATAAAGCTGCATGTAGAAAACTATCAGAAAGACTTAAGTAAACGCCTACTAATATCTTTTGGTTTTTAATGGTTTTCTGAAATTTTAATGTTCCTAAAGATCTAATATGCATAGACCAGTAACAGCACAGTTAACATTTTGAGTTGAACAACCATTCCTCTTTATTCGGCAATTATATTTAGAATAAGATGTGAATTTATTATTTTTTTTGTAAAACAAAACAGTTACTAGGAGAAAGTAGATATTGGCAGATACAAATAAAAGCGCGATAGAAGGTCAGGAAGAGCGGCTGCCTTGCTGGCTGTGCATAATGGGATGAAACACTAAACTGATGCTACTACAATTTACACTGGCCAGTGGGGGCCATGGCCACCCCTGGCCACCCCCTGGTGGTGCCCCTGGGAGACGGCAAATTTCGTTAAAAAAAGTTTTAAAAAGGGTGTTTTTTGTTTGTTTTTTTCTGGAAAAGAATCAATGCGCAACACAAGAGATGGAAACACATTAGCCGAACAAGTGCCGACATAGCGAACATTTACCTCACGTGACAGATCAGCTGGTTCTGCAGTCGGCATCTTCCTGCATATTCCCATAACATGCATAGAATTGCATTTTTTTTCTCTGTCTTCAGACTGCCAGTAACATGGCCAACACTAGTTGACGTCACAGAACAATTAAAACGTGTCCAATAGCAACACATTTCTGAAAACCTCTCTGTTGGGTTTTTTTTTTTTTTAGATATGTGGTCCATGCTAGTTTGAAACCTCCACTTCCTGTTTATTACAGACGTGCGTAACGTCAACTTCTGATGAAATTACGCTTAGAGCATCCTGGTTAATTCGCTCCAATCCAATAGATGGAAACAAATCTAATTTATTTTTTTGTGACATTTTACAATTAGCATGACAATCAGATGAAAACATGGCTGGTGAATACTAACAGTCTCTCCCTGGGCAATGTGTATTAAAACCTGAGGGAATATCAACATCTGTACTTTAAATGGGATAACATATCCATAGCCATAACCCTTTCAGACACTGAGAGGATAACCTGAAGAAATCGGCTCTGGTTACATTTAGTAATTAACACTTAAGCTCAACATTTTTCATAGCCCTGACAGGTTCTGATTTCAAATATTTATAAATGAAGTAAAGCATTTATTTCTCAAAAGATAAAATATCAATGTCAAATGAGAACCACTTAAAATGCCTTTTCTGTTTTTATTTACATTTCAATAGAAAATGGCATGTTGAAAATTACTTATACCCTTCTCAATAGCAATGGACAAAAATCTGCATTGGCCTTAAATAAATCAAACATTTTGTATAATTACAGACCAGTTTTTGGATGTTTCTTCTTGTGTTTTGACAACTTAGCTTTCTGTTTGAGGTTGGATGGCCACATTTCATCACCCTAAACCTTAGCTCCCTCCACAGCTCCATTTATAAGGACGAAGAGGCAGTCAAAATGTAATCTGATTCAATATTGATCATTTTCCATGCTTTTAAATCACTGCAAGCACATTTAATTTGTATTTGACTAATTTTTATAGGCAATTCTCTATTGGTGGTTGAGAATTTGGTTAGAAATGGAGAGACAGGGATGTCATGCAAAAATTAATTATTACCGATCATAAAACATGACCCCATAACTCATTATTTCTTTAACCTAATTCTATTGCAGAACCCAATGTTTCTTCTCTGGTGGACGGTTGCAGCCGAACCACAAGGTGGGGTAAGTAATTTCCATCCGGGGGCTTTTATCGACTAAGCTAAAGGTCCTTTTGGCAGTCACTTTAAATTTAGACGCCACTTTGGCCCAATTCCTCGTCGGCTGGTAACTGACGGAAATCAATCAACTGATTATGGGATTGATCCTGTTTCACTTTGGATGCACGTTTAGTTTTCAAATCGACAAGTTAAGATTCGTCTGGTTAAGGAAGCCAACGTCATGACAAGTCTGGAGGCGCGTTATTATCCAAACAGACGTGAAGGAAGAAACAGAGATCCAGTGCAAAGCAGCAACTTCTAAGACACAGCTCACCACATCCAAGCCGCTACCAAACCTGTTTGGTCCGCTTTGCCAAGCAGGTGGTAGACATGGAGAAGGTGGAATCTGTTCACATTAATAAAAGCAGGTCAAAGTTTTTCAGACGATATTCACCAGACACTCTCAGATCAGCGCATCTCTTTCTTAAACCCTTCCTCTTTCCTCCTCCGGCTGAATTCGTGCTCCTGGTGTGTGCGCGGGGTCGTGCGTGTGCTCTCTCTCTAGGTCGATGGAGATGGGCCTCTTTTGCTGTCAGCTGCAATCAGCCCTCACGTGTGCCTGTAATGTTGTGTATTGTCCGAACGCATCACCAGAGGAGCATCTGAGACGTCCATTAAAGTTCAAAGCAATTTATCACCATCTCCCTCCTCCTCCTCCACCTCCACCTCCTCCTCATATGTGTCTGCCGTCATCCCCTCTCTCTCTCTCTCTCTCTCCCCCCCTCTCCTTCTCTCCACCTCTGTCACAATCTCCTCCTTCCCTTCTCCTCCTTCCAGCCTCAACCCTCCGTCTGCATCCGTCATGTCATCCCCTCGCTCCCCTCCTGTTTAGCACGAATTAAAATTCAGATAGGATTAATCGACACGGTTCTAATTTGTCGGCCGAGGCAGGTTGCAGAAGGTGCGGCATGTGAAATTAATCCACAATTAGGATGGTGGGGGTAGAGAGAAAGAATCATTGTGGAGACTCTGTGTTTTGTTCTGTCTGTCTGTCTGTCTGTCTTCCCCGGCTTCTGTCTGTCACCCTCGCTAACTCGAGGTGCCCTTGACATCTTGAGTGTGATTTGTGACAAGCCCGGGCTCCTTGAGGCTTTTGGGCGCGTGCGTCCGGGGCGTCGAGCGCATGCGGGCGCCAAAGCGAGCGTCTGAGAGCTTGTTTTCCCGCTTGACAGGAGTCACCCTGGGGTATGATAACTTTAGACGGCCCAGTTTAAATATTAAACTGGCCTTAGCGGCTGACAGCTAGCTCGCAGCCGTTCAGCAGCCGTTCAACACGCGTTTCACAAACACTCGCCCACACGTGTTCCAGCCTTGACAGTAAGTAGCTTTCCTCGGCGCAGACGCCTGTGTGGACGTGCCAGAGCGAGCTGCATGTGCGCTGCCGTGAGTGCGTGCGTGCGTGTGTGCGTGTGTGTGCGCGACACAAGGTTGGATCTGGACTTGTTTTTAATCAGTGGGATTTCGCAAATGGCCTCGGGCTTCTCCCAGGGACTAATTAGCGATGTGACTTCGGCATGATAAATAAACACACACACACACACACACACACACACAGGCGCGGCATTAAAACACATAAAAGAAAAGAAAAAAAAGAATACCAAAGAGGGACTCGGAGAAGACTCGGGATTTGCAGATCAGATGGAGCGGGCGCACATTTACAAGGGAGATAAACAAACGCCTAATCTACACGTTTCCTGTCTGTCTCCAGCCCCATTTCCTCAATTCTGCACTCCCTGTTTTTCACTGTCTTACTGCTGAGCTTCAACTTTCTGTTTCTCTCTTTGCCTCATACACATACGCAGACTCACACTCTGCAATTTAATGTGTTGACAGCCTGTGCCCAAGTGAGAGCAGAAGGTTGACGGCCTGAGAGAATTCCTTGGGCTTTTTCTGCACTGCACCTTAATGTACACACACACACACACACACACACACACACACACACACACACACACACACACACACATTCTGGCTGTGTAAACCAGAGAGATTAGCAGCTCATTACCATACCACGGGGGGTATGGGGGGGGGTACACACAGGGGATTGTGTGTGTGTGTGTGTGTGTGTGTGTGTGTGTGTGTGTGTGTGTGTGTGCCAGCACACCTCAGAGCATTGTCTTCTGGTCACAACAACAACTGTTCCATTATTTGCGCAAGCGTGCCAGGGCGAGGGCGTCTTTAATCAGGAGGACAGGAAAAAAAAAAAAAAAAAAAAACAACACCGGCCGCAGAGAATAACCGAATATGTTTTCGTTGTTAATCAGGAGGACAGGAAAAAAAAAAAAAAAAAAAAACAACACCGGCCGCAGAGAATAACCGAATATGTTTTCGTTGCCGAGACAATCAGCAGATTAAACAAATTCACCTCGTTAAGCAGCTAATCCATCTGTCCAATCAGCGGGAGGGAGGACGGAGGAGGCGCCGGGCGGCGGTGACCCCGGACAGATGTGGAGATGTGGGGATGATCCACTTTCCAGCGCCGCGGCTCAGATCCGAGGGAGGGTTGTTTGTTGAGTGTGTTTGAAGTCCTGGGTTTGGCACAAAACGAGGACTGCAACCCAGTTTTAATGAATTCTGCTTTTTCGTGTTTGTTTGTGAAAGTTGATCAAGCTCAGAGCGTGAAACAAGGCTCGGTGTGATTGTTACAGCAAGCTTTTAACAAGTAAATGCATTAATTAAATATAAAGTTAAGAACAAACAAACATTAACTTTCACCTTTTATTTCATTTCACCGAATACGGGCCCCAAGTATTTAACGTCTCTCTGCAGGTGTTTGGTGTCTCTAAGCAAGCAAGTCTGGAGGTAAGTAACAGTGCTGGATTGCTGCTGCTGCACTTTTCCCTTTCCAAACTTTCCACTTTCTCTTTTGGGGAAAGGTCAGTACTGCAGGCGGGCCAGTCCAGAACCTTCTTGTTCCTCTGCAATTTCCAGAGCAACGCCGTTTTATTGGCTGAAAATGCCATCGTAATGTGTGAGTAATGCAGCTTCGGCGTGGGTACCAACTGAACCCTTAACCTCAGAGACTGGCTTTCAGGCTTCTCGCTAAGAACACTCCAGACGGTAGGCATGGGTCAGAAACGGTGACTCCATTAGGTCACCTCGTAGCTATAGGAGTGTTTGTTTCTACATTCATGCAAATTGCAAAGTTATTTATTCCTCCTTCTGTAAATGACTGCTGATTTTCTTCTTTTTTTAACTTGGCACAAGAGGTGCCAGGTAGAGATGTGATGAGATGAGCTGAGGCTTGGAACCACGTGTCGAGCAATGGAGGAGGCATTTCTGCAAAGCGGGTATGGAGACTTGCTCCGTTTAGGGGAGGAGCCGAAAATGGCCTCAGTATTCAGTCAAGTGTGTGTTTGAGAACTGCATCCATTCAGGTTTTGAGTAGAGTTTTGATATCTTTGATAGTAGAGTGTGGATATCATTTTGATTTTTTTTTGGAGATATGTTGGAGATTTTAGGTGAGAGAAGGAAAGATAGCTTGGAGACTGAGAAGAGGATAGAGGATGGAGCCAGCTAGGAAGAGGAGGATTTCACCTATGTGGGAACATTTTGACTTGATTTCTCCCAGTAAGGTAAGGCAAATCTAACATACTTAAGATTGATTACATTAGCTTATCAAGAACCGTATTTTTCGCTGTTTCTTACTTTTATTTATGGGTCAGATTCAT
Source organism: Fundulus heteroclitus (assembly GCF_011125445.2). Lineage (NCBI taxonomy): Eukaryota > Metazoa > Chordata > Actinopteri > Cyprinodontiformes > Fundulidae > Fundulus > Fundulus heteroclitus. The sequence goes on from NC_046366.1 coordinate 8,880,087, forward strand.
TAGCTGGCCTACGAACTGATACCCTTATATTAACATCAGAGGAGTTCATCATTGTTGGAGGGTGCCTTTCTTTGCTGTCTCCATTTTATGACGCTGCTGCTGAACTGTCTGCAGAGGTAAATGTTTCTGCCTCCAAAGTGGTCCCCCTCATGAAAATGTTGCAGCAAAGCCCTCAGGAGGAGATGTTAAAGCCAGCAGCAGCAGCTGCTGCTTTAGAAGTTGGAGACTACTTCATCAGGCAACTATGGGAAAAACTTCAGATTTTGCAGTCCATGAGGATCCTGTTCGTATTCCTCTACCACCCTAGATTAAAAGTCATACGTTTTTGGCCAGACTAAAGCCAGCAAGGCAATTAAGTGATGGATCTCAGAGTGTGCCACCATTATGCGTTCTAGACAGAGCTCAGAGGAAATCTCCCAGGCTTCATCCTCTCCTGATATCACTGGAGGTAATATATTATTTTTCATTTTCAAATCAATTATTTCTATTAGAAGACTTGCTAACAGGATCTGCTGTTTTCTCTTAGGTAGCAAACTGTGGCGTCGTTTGGAGACGAGTGTAACAGAGGCAAGAGAAGCACAAAGTAACTGCGTCGCCACAGCGCTGCCTTTCAGAGCCCAATAATAGAAGAATGGAAAATTCACTGGAGCATTGAGAGAGGCAAAAACTACTGTACCCCAGTTTACATGCTTGCATTTTTGTGCATGCTAGCATCTTCAGGGCTGTGTGAATGGGTATTTTCAAGGGGCGGAGAAGTAGTGTCAAAAAACAAAAAAATAATCGATTAAAACCAAAAACTGTTGGAAAAACTCTTATATCCGCATAAAATCTCATGTTTTGCACATCATTGTCCAAGTCCCACAAGCACTTTCGCTCTCTGTCTGCTTAAGTCAATGCAATTTCACTAAAATTACAGAAAAACATACACAGCATGGCATATAAGATTGGACTTTTCTTAGCAAAATTGCACACAGAACATGTTCACAACTATTTTAGAGTAAGAGTTTGAGTAACTAATAGTTATTACTTATTAATTATAATTTCCAAGGGCCCTAATGGATAAAAATACAGGCAAACATCACAGATTATATTGCTGACGGTGATTATGCACTCGGCCAGTAGGTGGTTTCATGCGAATGATGAAGCTTCAAGAAATGAACCCTTTGCTGAAGCAATTGGCTCAAGTGGTTCAATGCATCGTGAGGCCTCATCTCACCATCACTACACTTGGGATTCAGAACAGGGGAACGGATGGAGGATCTTCCCAGGAGGTGATAGTGAGTACGACCCAGGCCAGGGTCCAGATGGCAGCTGTAACTGGAGAGGAGACGATGGAGGCTAGACGGGAACAAGGAGCCAGGAGAGACAGGATCCGGTCAGGCACCGCTCTGGGTGAGCTAATGCTCTGACGCATTCCTGAAAGTCCTCTGGCTCCTCGAATGCTGCTCTAATCAGGTAAGGATGACGAACACCTGTGCAGCACTCCACCTGTGACACCCTGCTGGAGAAAGGTGAGAGTGCACCACACAACCAACCTGGACACAGACACGCCCAAATTTCCCCATTGTGGGACAATAAAGGTATTTCTATTCTATTCTACTGGCCCAGACCTAGCTTACAGCCTGTATTTTTAGTAAAAAAAAAAAAAAAATTTAAAATACTGATCCGTCTGATCAGTGCACACATTCCCTCTGTGCGATGATGCATCCTAGTCCAGAGGTTATAATATTACAACTTTTTTTGCAAAGTAAAAGGTGTAGCTGACTGCATGCGATATAACCCTCTTATGCTTTCACAAAGTAATCCCTTGCCCGTCTTGTTCCAGCAGCTTTTGACAGGTCGGAGGTCCGGGAGATCCAAGATAACGAGCGTCCAGCTTGCTTCACCTCGTGTCTGTGTCCTCGCTGAGATTTCTTAAATCCTTTTAGAATATTATAGAGCGCAGAGGAAGAAATGTGCTAACACCTCCCAAAATCCTTTTGTAAAATAATGGTTTGAAACGTTTTTTGTTAGTTTTCTCATCAAATTATGTCAAATCATTAAGCCATGGTGGAGCCTGAAGTGAAGCCTAGAAATAAAAAGGAACATATTCTTGCTCCAAAGTCCACTGTACGTAGCTCTCCCCGTAATTTGCAGACTACATTATGATGATTATACCATCAAACTGGGCAATCAACCATCAAAATGTAAGAAACAAACTACACAACAAAGAGCAGCAAAAGAGGGTGACAGTCCTTCAGGGAAAGGGGAGGGGGGGGCGCTGATAACAGTGAAAGCATTTTAAAGATGGACCATTACGATGGCTGAGATTGGATGAATCATAATGATAGTTAATAACACACATTATAAAGCAGTGCCCCTACAGCAGAGAAGGGGAAAAAAAGCCCATCTGCATTTAAATGAAGTATTTTTTTGCCTGTCCAAGCCTTTGGAAATACACGCCATCTCTAGATAATATGTGATGAGCTTTTAAACTGTGAAAAATAAAAACACTGCATGGCATCACCTAAATACTATAATTATGCAAAAGCAAAACGAAGACAAAAGATCAGATGCTAAAACAACGAGAAGTTAACATTTGCTGTGAAATATACGGTCTGTTTACATTTAAAACCAGCTCCATCGTCACTGCTGCTCCTTCAGCAAGAATCTGTGAGCATCTGGGGGTTGACGACATCAGACCTCAAAAGCAAAGCCAAAATGGAGAACACATGTTTTCTTCCATTAAATACCCATTAAATAAAGCAGAGGTGAAAAAGTTGTGCTGGCGGATAAGTTGGTAGCATGTCTCTGAAAACCATAAAAACTATGTGTAAATTAAAAAGGTGTTGCTTCTTAAAGCGCCTGATCCCTAGATCAGCAGCAAATGGGAAAAACCTTTATAAAAGTTGTATTTTTGCACACTAATAAGGTCAGCATTGAACTAAGAGAATCCATTTTTTGGGGGGGTTTCTTAAACCTGGGAAAGGTTTAAAATGCCTTGTCCAAACTCTGAAGTTCATCGCCCTACTTGGAGGAAGGTTGTTGAAAAATGGAGAACTACTATGACAGCTGCCAATCCTTCCAGGTGTGAACGCCTCAGAAAATTCACCCCAAGATCAGACTATGCAACCTGCAGCAACGCCCACGGAGCACGACCTCAGATTCTAGTTACCATGTCGAAGCTAAAGCAGGAGAACTTGTTTGGAAGAGTTGCCAGGAGAAAGCATGACTTTAGTTTGCAGCGTTATAATTAGATGAACCTCAAGACCTCTGGGGAAATGTCCTTGACCAGAATGGACAGTGTCGTATTTGGAGAAAACCACTCAAACCTCTCACATGTCAGCAAACACCTAACACCAGCGTTCAGGCATGGTGGTGGGCTGATGTTGGCTAATTTTGAAGCTACAAGACCTGAATACTTTGTGACTTTGTCTATATACCAAAGTATGCGACGGTCACACTGAGTCACTTCAAACATTATTTTCATCTTCATCAACACATACGGAGAGCAAGAAATCTGCTGTTTGTACATTCGAGTACACATTTAAATTATTTTAGAACCTTGTAAAAACATGGTCATTTTTAATGATGGCATGATAGGAAAAACTTTTTAATTGTTTTTACTCTTCTTTGTTTTTACTACAAGTGTAAAATTCAGCTGATCTGAGTAGTTTGGCCGGTCTTAGGCAGAGCATTTCTTTTTATGGTCCCTGGTATGTTGTCAGAGGAACACAGATTTGGACTGCAGGCAGAAGTGTTCATGGACCTGAACTACAGCATCGCTCTCAAATCTGATGAAAGGTGTTTTGCTTTTCCTCACAGCTTTCTCTTCGTTTGGCTTCATGTCAAACGGTATACAGCCATATTCAGTAAATTACAAAATTATTAAATAGTTCATTTGTTTCAGTAACTCAATTCACTAAATAAAAAGCATTGTACAGATTATTCCCCCACTGATGTTTTCGAGCCTTTATTTTGGTTAGTTATGATGATTTTCGGGTAATTTACGGGTAATGAAAATATTTCAGATTAAAATATTACATTATACCCATATAAAAGATTTTCAGTACAGATATGTGGGCTTAGTCATTAATATGTGCTTGAAGGTGTTAATTTTCAAAAGTCACTTTTAAACTTGACAAACATCAGAATGCATGTTCAAAATTGTTGAGTATGACTATTTTTATTCATTTGGGCAAACAAAGTTGCAGCATGTACCTTTGATTGGGTTTATTTTCAAAGAGCAAACCCTTACTTATAAATTTTCCATCTCTATTCTGGAAAAGTCTGGAATTTGATTTCAGTGTCTTTGAGGTTTGGATAAGTTTGGAATGCCCTTCCTTACTTCCTTGTGTCCTTCCTTATCTCTTCACTTATGTCTTTACTTATTCCCTGCTTATCTTTCTTCCTATTGCATTGGTTCCTCCCCTCATTCCTTCCTTCCATCTATCTTCCCATCCTTCTTTCCTGCTTTTCTAATACTAAACTGTATTCTACTTTCTTACCTCTCTTGTGTGCATCCTTCCTTTCCTCAAGGGAGGATCCTGTATTTCCTTTCTTGTGTCCTACCTCCTTTCCATTCTTTCATGTTCTCCTTCCTTCCTTAATTCCTTATTTCCTTCCTTCCTTCCTCTCTTGCTCCTCTCTTTGCAGTTTCCATATTTAAATCCTGTCTGCCGTGTACCACATTTCTTACTTTTCTGTTTCGTATTTAAAAATGAACGTGAAGGAGCGAGAGCTCTGGCAAGTTGAATCTCCAAAAGAATGTGTTTTAGCTGCTGCTCAGCAGTCAGTGGGTACCTCACCAATGCATGCAGTATTTTCAAGAGTTCTGTCTAGTTCCGAACTCCTTCAACCATCTTCTTTACATTCACAGTATAAGTAAGAAATGTGGAGTTGGTGAAATGATGGCTGCAAAATAACCAGAGCTGTCAAGTCTCACGCAATGAGTGTGACACACAAGTATTTTCCTGACTTCACATGCACTCACGCCACACATGGCATTCTTCTCGCAGAAAATAAAAAAGCCCATCTGTGCTGCGCGTGATTCGTTCAGTGCGCTAGCCGTTCAGAGCTCAGCGTAATCCCCGCCTGCTGTGGAGCAGCTTCGTCCGTCGACAGCGCCGACATAGCACGCGTCGGAACGTCATTCCCCCCGCGCGCTGAAAGCATTGCTCTAAACCAACCCCCCGTTCTCGCACTGAACTTTTCATGTAACTTTACAGGTCCGATAATAACGTTAATGCAAGTGGTTTGTATAAGTGCAATTAACTCCAGATAATTTTATCTTTGTTTTCTTTGAATTGTATTAAGCTTCTACTAGCTATATAGTTAGCGCAAGCTAGTGCTAGCTATGATCAACACCTACACTTTGACAAATGATTTATTTTTAAAGTCAATGGCATGCAAATAAACATTTTTAACGTTGCGTTTTAATGGTTTTGTTTCTTTAAGCTTTGTTAATTCAGCAATTGTTTTGGTTTTGTGTTATAAAAATGCACTGAGGGGAGCAAATATGTTCTGCACAGCTACTGAGTATGGGTTTTGCTATCTACATTTAATTATTTGCCAATAAAGGTTTAGGCAACATGCTTTTTATGTCTACAAAGGTTTTTTTGTCACAGAACTAAACATTAAATTAATAATCAATAATTTTTACCCAAATAATATATGTTTAGTAATCCAGGTTACGGGTAATTCTTCTCAGCTTTTGATAACCATAACATTAGTCATGCAAACTCATTTTTTTTAGATGAAATGTTGCTGGTATTGCTGGGTCAATTCCATAGCCCGACCTTTTGCTGATAATTAAACCTGGGTCTGGATCAGTCCATAATTCACCCAGAACTGGTTTAATAAAACAACTCAAATCGGGTTGTTTTAGAGCGAGTAGATTTTAGAGAATCTGCCATGATCAGGTACAAGGATGGAGAATGAGTGGAAAAGCACTCAAGGTCAACTAAATCCTTGGGAAGTGCTGATTAAGATTAGCTTAAAAGATCACACAAAATTCTAGCTTCTTTCAGAAGGAAAACATAAATGAATTAAAACTTTTGTTAAATGTGGACAGAATTGTTGAGACTGTTGTGCTATAGAAAGGCTCTAAATTGTCTTGACAGTGAACATTATTATCCTGCTGGAGGGGACTAAAACCCTTCACCCAAGTCTCAGCCCTTTCCTGCCCTCTAATTTGGTCCATTTTAGATCAATTGCCCTGTATTTAGCTCCATCTGTCTTCTTGTCAAGTCTGACCAGATTCCCCTTTCCCTGCTGAAAAAAAAAAAACATCTCCACCCCCATGTTTCACCATGGGGGTGGGGAGTTCAGGGCTTGAACACAGTCTTACCTTTCCTCCCTAAAACACATTGCATGTAGGAAAGTTTTTTTTTGTTTTTGGTCTCATCGGACCAGATCACCTTCTTGTAGAGTGCGCACAGCTAACAACAATTAAAAGATTTTCTTTCCCGAGGTGTAGATCTCTGCAGCTCCTTTAGAGTTACCATGAACCCCCCTGGCTGCTTCTCTAATTAATACTTTTCTTATTCGGTCTTTATAGTTTAGGTGACTCACCATGTCTTGGTATGTTAACAGTTGTGCCACACTCTTTCCCTTTTCTTCTTCAGATAAATTATTATATAAATTGTTTCAAAACGTAACCTTGCTTTAAACTTTTCCACAACTTCATCTCTGACCTGCCTTCTGCGTCTTTAAGCATCATTTGACTCCTGAAGGAAACTGCTAAATTTTATTCAGGGACTTCAGTATGACGGGGGCAGAACACATACGGACGCCTAATGTTTCAGATTTTTAACTGAAGAAAAAGTAGAAAACTAAGATTCATTGCACAATTATTCACCACTTAATGATATATCACAAAAAAAATCCCAATAACCAGATTTGTGGCTCCTGTGTGACAAAATGCAAAAAGGTCCCAGTGGTGTGACTATTTGTCTGAGGCGCTGGATCTATTTGTCTTATTTCGAATCAAACGGCGGATGCATTATCTTACCTATCGCCTCCAAAGCCATTGAATTATTGCCAAATAATACCATTATGATTCTTTCAATCATACTTGCACGGCTGTCGACTCGGTTTCATCGTCTAGTGAGATCCAGCAAAAAGATAATGTGCTTAGCTGAAAATCATTATGCGTCTCGCCTGTGACACTTTGTAGAGTCATTTACCGTATCCTCTTCCCTGAGCATTAGTTAGGCTTCGCAGACAGAGGACAAAACAGACTCTTGACTCATGTTTCATGCTGCAGGAGATGGCAGGTAATGTTCACAACAGCAACAAACACAATCTGGGGCAGATCTAAAAGCCAGCAGCCGGCTACTTTCTCCTTAAAGACGGAGGAAGTGCGACCGGACTCCTTGATCAGGACGAAGGCCAAGATTCATTTAGACTTATGAAATGATCACAGCAGTGGAGGGAAGTTGAGAAAGATGTGTGCCTATGTGCTTTGCTTGCTCTCTGCCTCACACTCCCGACACACACACACACACACACACTTCTTCACAATCAGAAATCAGTGCCTGGCTGTAGAGAGAAAAGAGAATTCATTAAACTGAGCCACCCACGCTGGGCTGCTGAAAAGAAGAGGGGGAGCAAGGGTGGGGAGGTGGGGAGAAGCATGATGAGAGACTGAGAGCAAAGATGGAGAAAAAAAAAAGGAGATGGAAGGCAAGAAAAAGAGAGAAAGAGGAGAGAAGGTGGAGTCCGCTTAGCAGGGGCCCATCAAATGAAGTGGATAGGAGGTCAGTTGACCAGAAAAGCTTTTAAGCAGCCAAAGGAGTGAGCAGGAATTGACACAACGCTGGGGAGAGGGGAGCACAACAATGTGTGAAGGAGTGTTAGATGTACTCAGGAGTCTGGAGTTGGATCATGGCGTGCTCAGAAGCAATTAAAAGTTGTCCCCACAAACACATCAAAGACTCTCCCCTCCAGCAGGCAGCACCGGGTCGGCCTCGCTCAGCAGCCCCGCGGGGCCCACCCTGACACCTCTCACTGAAACCGACTGACAGCCAATCAGATAATGCCGTCCCCATCAGCAGCAATCTAACCTGGAGCCAACGCGGTCAGCCTTTCGGGCATCTGACCTCGCGCCTGGCCTAATCCGCGCTGGGCTAATCTGGTTAACCAGAGCTGTTTCTGAAATTAACAAAGGCCTAATCTAATTCCCACTTAGCACTAATTAAGAGATTACTGACCGCACATCCTATTATCGTAATCGTCGAGCTTTGACAAACAGTCAAACGGCAACAAGGAGGAGTCAATCACGCGGACACGGCGGACAGTCGGGGTTCACAGATTCTGTGTGTGACCGTGGCACCAAGGTCTGATTCAGGAAGACGTTAGCCTCTGCAGCAGAGCCGGCGATGGGACGATACCTCCAAAAGTGTCTTTTATGCTTGCTAAACAAATTAGATCAATATTTAGGTAAACATGGGCTTTACCTAACAACCAGCGTCTGAGGCCGTCAGAGAACAACAGGGTTTATACGGAGAATAAATCTAACCCAGATGGACTTCTAGTGCACCAATTAGGTGACTTCTGAAGAAAATTGGTTGTGCAGTATTAGAGATGGGAGGTTGGGATACAAATATGCACAACACTCTTCACCATACATTATTTCTAAAAGAACCTTCGCATTTGTCTTGTCTTAGAGGTTTTTAAACTGACGTGACCCAAGAGTTTGAATAAATGATACCAGGGCTGTTTAAGGTAATGTTTTTAGTAAATAATCTGGTTGTATCCACTCATCCATGGAGAGTTGAGTGGAAGAAAGACATTGGTCCTTTAAAAACTGATTTTTTTTAAATGTTTGTGTGATGTACAGTATATGTACTAAAATAGATGATCAGGGCTCCTTTTTGCCTGAACTTCTGTATCAGTGCAGTGTGGCATAGAGGCGATCAACCTGAGCGCTGCCGAGGTCTTCAGAAAGCGAAGGATGCTTTAATTAGGGACATTCAGCTCATCTGCATTGTAGCGTTGGATGTCTGTTATCTTCCTTTTCCTGACTTTGTCCTTGACAAGACCCGGTGGACCAACAGCAGCAGATGACATGGCGCCCTAAATCATCGCTGGACATCAAGCAACATGCATGCCGTGTCTTTCCGATCTTCCTTCAGACTCTGGGACCTTGACTTCCCGAAGAAATGCAATTTGCTTTATCTGAAAAGAGGGCTTTGGACCACTGAGGAGAGGTTGAGTCCTTTAACTCATGCCACTGGTTCATTATTGGCTGAATACAAACTTTCACTCATTGAATAAATTTGCAGCAAAAAAAAAAGAGCTTTTCAATGACATCCTAACTCGTTAAGATGCGCCTGTATTCCGGTGTCCCCCAAAACCTCGGATCCCCTGTCCGCTGCCGCCCCTGTATGTCCGGCCCTGCAAAGCCGTTCCCTAAGATTAGATGGAGAGATAGAGCAGGAGGGAGAGTTGCAAGGTTTCCTCATCCGTCTTTCAGACTCACAAACGCACACTCCACCCTAAGCCTTTTACTGTCCAGAATGTCAGCAGCCTTCTCCAGCACCGCGGCCTGTCACACAGCACTGAGCGAGAGGGTGTGTGTGTGTGTGTGTGTGTGTGTATGTGTGTAAGGGAGAGAGAGAGAGAGAGAGAGAAGTTGAGGAACGGAGACATGCAGAAGGGAGGGGTGTCCTTGAAAGAGGACAGAGGTGTTCAGCTGGATCTAATGTGATGGAAGAAACAACTGGAGCACACACACTTCCTCTCTCTCACACACACACACACACACACGCACACACCACTGCTGCATCAATATAATTCCTTTTCAGAGGGGGACAGAGGCACATTTGTTTGGAATAAATTCTCATGAATCCACAATCCGTCCGATTAAATCCGTTTGTCCCGTCCGAGCCTCAACAGACTGGTGTTTTATAACATCAGTGCAGGGACGGCAGTGGGGAGGGGGGGCGAGGGGGATGGAGGGGTGTTCGAGCCCCGCTCTGGTTCTCTGTAGCGGGCCTCGGCATCATTATCATCAGCAGCGGGTCCTCTCAGATGCGCCAGCACAAGATCAAAGGAAAGCCTCTCAATCTTCTCCCCTCACCGAGGCAAGCACAGAGCCGCTCTGTAACTGGCATCTTGGTCCTGCGATAATCCTCCCATTGATCTACTTCACAGAGTTCAGTCTGCGCCGAGGCTTCTGGGGTGGAGGTTTAAAGATGCTGAGGAATGTCTGTCAGAGTTTGCAACACAGGGTTGCCAGGGTTTATTAAGCCATCGGCTGGCCACGCTGCCCTCCAAGCTGAAGCCGCTTCCCCTGTTTTCAAGGTGCTTCGCTTACATGAGGTCATTCGAATGCTTCACAGAGGCTTCTAGCAATGGGATTAGTTTTTTTTACCACAGTCAGCATTTGCACTTTTGTGGGGGGGAAAAGATGGAGTGAAAAAAATGGGTTGGGTATTTAGCATAAGCAATTCAAAAGCACATATGCAGAAAAGCATGTAGGGCAGAGGGGCAAATTAAATTACCTTGTTTTTTTTCTGTTCGTTTGAAGTCCACGAGGAGGAGTTTAGACTGGAAGGCAAAGGGAGTGCAGAGGATGGAGGTTGAGGATGAATGCAGGGAACAATAGAGCACAGAGGCATTACCTCAACACTGCCTCTGCCTCCCTCCAACTCAACGTTTCCATCTACTGGTGGCTTGGTGCGACGCCGGGCCGTCCCGCATGCTGCTGACTGGCACTGCTGACTTGTCTACTTGGAAGTTTGCTGCAGTTCAATAAATGCTTACAGTGAAAATAAATAACAAAATGCATTCCACCAAAAAAAATAAATAAATCCGTTTTCAAGTGAAGGACTTTGGCAGCTCAAACCACTGATCTCTAAATTAATAAAGTTGAAAGACAGAGAAGTCCTGAATATTTCATGGGCTGGGCTTCTGCCTGGCTAAGTGTAGGGCCTTTTTCATACCAGGATAAAATGTTAGTTTCATTAGCCCTATTCTCCAAAGATAACTCTTAAACTGGCCAATTAAACGTGGAGCTATTGGCACATAAGGTACGGTAAAAAGAAGGGGGAGAAATCCCTGCACATGATCCAACGGTTGTTTAAAAGTGAAGACAAACATTTAGTAAACCATCTGTAAGCGGTTGCCTGTTCAAGTCCTTCTTTCCCACATAAGACTTCACACTGATGTCCTACTGAGCTGTAAACAAGCTTTTGCCTCCTTACGCAATTGTTTCCGTATTTCCTTTCTGCCACACTTAAATGTATCTGATCATCAAGCAAACTTTTCACACATAAAATACAAAAAAAAAATTGTTTTCAGCCTTTTTGGAAATGTTTAGGCTTTAACAGTCTGTTTCAGGTCATACATGGAATCTCAATCAGATCTAAATCCAGACTTGAACTCTGGTTCCTCTTTATTTTTTTTATTTTTTTTTCATGATTCATTTAGATTTGGTTTATTGTCCTGGAGCGTAACATGAAAAGTTGGCCTTAGCTTGAGGTGGCTAACTGATAGCCAGATATTCTCCTTCAGGATTTCTTCTGGAGAGCAAAGCACCGTTCGTAGTTGTAATAAATACCCCAAGTCATCCAGATACTGAACCAGCAAAGCATCCTCAGACCATCATACCACCACCATGTTTGCCTGCCAGTATGACGTCGTTTTTCTGAATTGCTGTGTTGGCTTAACACGAAATGTAACGTGACTTTAATCAAGTTCACAGAATATTTAGTCCCATGGATTACATTTTTTTTCTAATGGTTGAATCGTGAACACTAACTCTAACTGAGGGTAGGTGAGGTCTGCTGTGCCTTAGACCCTGTTGGTTCTCTCCTGACCTCCTGGTTTAGTGGTCGATGTGCTCTGGGAGTAAAGGTTCACCACTGCTGCACGTTTTCTCCAGGTGTTGATCACTTTAGTTCGCTGGAGTCTCAAAGCCTTGGGAATGGCTCGTATGTGGTAACCCACACACTCAGACCATGTGCACGCTCATTGTCTTCCAGTTCAGTTCAATTATTTCCTATAAGCGGCTCATCAAACTAAAACGCCCTTTAAGGATGACTCACAAGTTAAAGTTTTACAATTTAAATACGGCAGAGAAATGATTACAAGTTTCAGTGCTGAGGCTCTTACAACAAAACAACATGGCCAACGTCCTGAAGAAGAAAAGCCCCAAATCATGACCACTTGTCCTGAGAGGCACCCTTACAAGGGGACAGTCTCCTCAGGAAGCATCTGAAGGAAGAATGTGCTGTCATGGAGACTATATCTGTTTCACAGCATGTCACTCTGTGGCTAAATGAATGCACACGTCTTGATCACATAGATAGTTATTCCAGTAGGAACCCCACACAGCATGTCTAATTACTAGCTTTAACTTTTAGCCAAAGGTTTAAACAAACCATTTTGTCTCCAGGTTGATAGAAATCAATGGCTCTGGTTTTGTTCCTGGATTTCTTTACATAGGTGCATGATGTGTTGCTGTTGGAGATCTTCAGCCTACTTCATGTTGTCAGACAGGTTCTGTGTAAGTAATCTGTCATTTTCACAGGTCAGACAGTTGACTACACCCAGTGAAATTGAACATATGGTTAGTAAAGGATAATTTGTGAATTAGAAAAGGTTATATCTTAGACAGTAACACAGGCTTTTTCCCCATAATAATGAATGAAACCATCATTTGAAGGCAGGTTATTGTTGTCTAACGTTGAAATTTGTTTCACGATCTAAAACACTGAAAAGTGATAAATAAAGCAAAAATATTAAATGTATAAAGAAGGGTAAATAAACTCCACAGTACAATCTTTTTAAAATTAGGACCATCTTAGATACATTTCTTCATATATTTGTGACACCCATTCTCAATTTTTTTCTGTTTCTGGCTTTATGCAAAGAGAATCAAAGTTACATACATGTTATACATAAACTCTGAAGTAGAAGCAAGTTGTTGTGTTACCTTGGCTGAAATTGCTGCAAATTGTCGTTCTGTACTTTTTTATGAAACACACTTCACATTGTGTGAAAAAGATTAACTCTACTCATCCTAAGTAGGTTAGTGGCACCTATTTCTTTGACTGTGAAAACAGTGAGACTTCAGCCTTTATTGGAGCTCTCCTTGGGCCTACACATTAAATACTAACACTGCACACTACTCTAAACACATCCTCCTCTCCATGAAAGGAGGTGGTGGCAGCATGGTGCGGTGGGAAAGATCCCCTTCTGCCGAGACAGGGAGGCTGGTCAGAGTTGATGGATAGATGGATGAAAATCCAGGACACACCTGAAAGCCTCTGCGGTCTATTGGGTTAAGCCTGCATCTTTAATACAGGAAGGGCATCTAGTGTGAAAGTTTTGCAAATTCCAACATGGCGAGCTCTGAACAAGGGAGCGGCCGACAGGACCAGATCAGACCTGGAAGAAAACCATGTGTTCCTTCCACTTCACAGGAATGGATTATTTAGTGTTGGTCTGTCTCACAGAATCCAAACCAAATACATTAACGGTTGTCGTTTTTACTTAACAAAATGTGAAAAGCATAAATCTATGAATTATCTTTTGCAAAGCCCCTGTATTTAAACTTTGTCCTCTGGTGTTGATCTATTTATTTTCCAGGGGACCCTACACATGCTATCATGGCTGAGGATGAAATGCTTCTCTCCTTTTTGTTCCTCTCTTACATCCCTCTTGTCTTCTCTTCAACTCTTTGGGGACTTGAGGTTTTATCACAGGCATTACTTGGGCTTTGGCATAGCACAACCAGCTGCTCCTGCCTGTAAACAAATCTCCCGTTGGCAGAGTTGCTCATCATAACCCGTATGAAAAAGTGGAAGAGATATCAGCGGGAATCACTGAGGCAGAACGCCATCCAGCCCGGAGGGAGGAAGTCTTTTCAAAATCTAAGCTTTAACAGAAAAAAAAAAACAACAACAAAGCCCTTGAAAATGTTCTCATCGTTCATCAAGTTACAGCAACAAACTTCTATGTATTTTAGTGAGATTGTATCTAATAGAACAACACGAAGTAGGACATAATTCCACTTTTTGCTGCTATTACAACACAAGGTTCTCTGGGGTTTCTCTGTCAGCTTCACCCATCTAGAAACTTAATCTCAGTCCATTCTTCATTGCAAGAAGAGGACATGTGCTTTTTAATGCCTTCTTTTTCACATTGAACTCATTCGCTTGCGTCTATATAAAGTGGAACTGCAGTGCGTTGTTCTGAATTTCTCGTTAATTTACCCCAACATTCTCCCTTTTTACCTGTGTTGTGAGGTTCGTCTGAGAGCAACTCGTTTTGGTGCTGTCTCTTTAAATCTAAAGGAGGCACTTCATACCCCGCCCCCCTCCAGGTGCTTTCCACTTCACCCTGTCACTACCACTGATCTCTATTATACACTGGAGTGCTGAAGTCACTGGCCGCCATCTTGCTACTCCCTACTCTCACAGAATCCCATAGGATTTGGTTGCAACAACAAGCAGTTTTCTGGCTGTGTGAAAACATTTCACAGGTAATTCTACAGTCAGTGGATGTACTAACACTATCAGCTACTAGGAAATTAGGTGCTGAAATATTTTACATGTTATTCATATTAAATATAAATATATGTATATATATGTGTATATGTATATATGTATATATATATGTGTATGTGTATATATGTATATATATATATATATATATGTATACATATATGTAAATATATGTTTTTGTATATTGTTATTTATATATTTAAAAATGTTTTATATATATATTTAACTAAATAAAATGCAAAGTATTTCAGCGCACGACTTTCTCAGTACTTGATAGTTTTAGAACATAACATAAAAGTATATGACATTTGACATTTTAAAAGTTTTAAGCTCCCCTGAACATGAGAAACGTGGTTACTGGGGGAAATTAGGGAGTACCAATATGGCGGCTGGTGGCTTCAAAGCGACTCGTTCTAACAGCGGGCTATTAGCACTCCAGTGTATAATATAGCTCAGTGGTCACTACCCAATCTGTACTGGAAGCACAGTCCGTACAGTCGATTCTTTTGCGCATGTGCAGGCAGAAAGACTTCCAGGAAGTCAATTTTTCTCATTTTGGGCCACTCCAAAAATGGATCTAAAAATAAGTCAAAAAATAAGTTTTTGTCCTTGATTTGAGCAGGTAAATAAGATTATCTGCCAATGGAATAAGTATTTTGACCCCTAAAATAAGATAATTAGACATCCTGCACTTGAAATAAGATGATGGAGATGAGTTGTTACTATTTTAAGAGCAAAAATCTTATTCCACTGGCAAATCATCTTATTTACCTGCTCAAATCAAGGACAAATGCACTAATTTTAAGAACATTTTACTTATGTTTAGTTCTATTTTTGCAGTGGGATGTTTCTTTCATTGTTATATTTCATTGTAATTAGGTCAATATTGCATTGTTCACTCAAGTTTAATAAACAACTTTCCAATGCAATATATTTTGTTATAAAGTGAACCATAGCTTTTTGTTGTAAAGGATGGAAATACTTTTTTTCCAGTCCTTTTTAAACTAATAAAGAGCATTCAATGGCGGCCCGGAAGTTATTCTGGTTGCGCATCAGCAGAGGAGCTGATGGTACGGATTGTGCTACTAGGTAGTGACACACCCTGTTCGGCCATTTTTTGAAGCATGCTGGGGGGACAGTGTAGTGAACAGCTTGGACTACCAAATCACGGCAAAATAATGCCAGTAAGACCGGTAAGCAGGAAGTCCATGACCTTGTTTAGCAGTTCTGCAGCAAATACTATGAATTGTTCAAAACACAAAATAGAAGAAAGAGAAAGCTGGACAGCTAGAGAAATATGACCCAAAAAGAACACCAAGATATTTACGCAGCTCCTGGTCAGACTAGATTCTGATTTTCTGCATTCCCAGAGACCCCAAGTACGCAACAAGATGTATTTAAGGGCTAAAAAAGTGGATTTTGCATGATATGTCCCCTTAAATTCTTGCTACGGATTCCCAGTTTCATTTAGGTCCAGACTTTGACTTGGCTCTTCTAAAACATGATTATGCTACTACATGAACCACTCAGCTGTAGCACAGGCTGTTTGATTAGAGCCATAGTCCTTTACATCTAGGCATGTAGGCCAGAAACATTACATTCTGGTCTCGGTTGACCAGAACACCTTCTCCCACACGTTTGCTCCGTCTTTTACACGGTTTGCCGCAAACCGCAAGCTGGACCTCTCATGGCTTTCTTTTTTGCACCTCTTCCACAAAAGCCAGATTTGTTGAGCGCAGAAGCTGAATATGACTAAAGGTGACTGCATTTCAAGTTCATTTATATCCAAAGACGTATAAATAAATGAATCGGTGGACACCCTTGTGTGATTACTAAAGCCGGCTAATGTCAGCATATCTCATTCTTCTACAACCACTCCCTTCAGTGGTAACCAGCAGTCAAAGCCTTTGGGGGGGGGGCCACCACCTACAAGCCCAGGGCCGTGGGCCCACCTGTTAGACCGAGTGCATCTGGTACCAGCTGCTGGCCACAGCCTCATATTTATTCAACAGATGTAAGGTGTTTTCACCCATTTCTGGACAGGAATGTGTTTTTGTGATGTCTTTAATCATTAGGCTTTATGGCGCCTTATTAAAACAAGGCAGCCAGGAATTACAGAAACCATTGGGCGTGAGAAATAAAGCACTCCACGGACTGAGATAGAGTGCGGTTCAGCTTGTTCAGCATTAGGACCGTGTTTTGGTCAGATTGTATTATGAGAATTTTGTTATTCATTGCCAGCTGTGAAATGTGTGTGTATGTGTGTGTGTGCGTTGGCAGAGTTAATGCGTGTGTGTTTTTCTTTTCCTGTACAAAAAAAAAAAAAAAAAAAAGTCCTCACACATGCAAAGCTACACACGAGCCCAGGTCTTAACCGCCTGTTTTTTTTTTTTTTTTTCGTTTTTTCTTTTGGTGAAATACATTGATAAGCAAGTGCATGCATACACAGCAGTGTGAAATTGGGTCAGCAGTGGAGAGTGGGCTTTAATGCTGAGCACATACGCTCTCTAAAACTGATCTACATATTCATGTGGGTGGCTATCAAAATGACACACACGCGCAGCTACAAGCGCACACATAAATAAGTACGGGCCTTGTACACGTTGGCCGCAAACTTATCCATCCCACACACGTGCCCACACGCGCGTTTACATGCAGGGTGCACGCGCGCGGAGACAGCAGGGGCACAAAGAAAATGCTGAATCTCATGGATATTGTAACTGTCAGGGAGCTACAGGGGGCATTTATGTTCCACTCATTCTAATTCTCCGGCTAAAAAATGAGCTTCTTCCTCTCCCAGCAGTGCCATGTCAATCATTTCCCCCCTTTTCCTTTTCACTACCCTGTCTCCACTGATAGGGTTTCTAAGCAGTCTGGGAAAGTCTGAAAAAGTCTGAAATCAGATGTCAGTATTTTCTGGGTTTGGATACGTAAGTAAAAAGAAAATACTGTAAGAAAAAAATAATTATTTGCTGATTTCATTTCCTCGTCTGTATTCATTCTTCTGGCCTTTTTTGTGTCCTTTTTTCTGCCCTTCCATCTATGCTTCCTTATGTCTAACCTTCCCTCCTTCCTTCCTTCCTTCCTGCTTTGTGTCCTCCCTTCCTTCCTTGTTTCTTGGTTCCTACTCTTGTTTCTTTCTTTCCTTGCTTCCTGTTATCCCACCCAGCTCCTTCGTATCCTTCTTCATTCTTTGCTTTTTTGAGTTATTCTGTTCTCCTTTACTGTTTGTCCTTCCTCCCCTACTTCCTTGCTGCTTCCTACGCTTCCTTTTTCTTGTGTCCTTCCCCACTTCCTTCCCTGTGTTCTTCTTTTTTGTTTGCTTGAGTTCTTTGCTTGTTTCCTCTTGTTTCTTAAATCCCTCATACTTGCCTGTTCTTCCTTTAAAGTTTCTTGGGTCTTCCTTTCCTTCCTTCAATCACTCCTTCATGCCTTATGTCCTATTTTCCTTTCCTCAATGTGTCCTGCCTGGCATCGTTTGCTTTAATATGTCCTTTTTCGTTCCTTCCTTTCATTCCTCCATGCGTCAATCTGTTTTTTTTTTTTCCACGTTCCATGTCACTGCAGAAATATACGCCATAAATCCACAGTGAACTTTTAGATTGTATATTTTAAGAAGAGCATTAAGGATGGAGAAAGGTGGAAATTCGAGTCTGGAATAGCGTGGAACTTTTCCATCAAAAAATGTGAAGGTAGCCTATTCTCCCTTTCTATTCTGTCACTGGCAAAAGGCTGTGACCATCTTTGTGAGGGAAAGCAAGGTCCGGCTGCTGCTGCAGCCCATCTGTGCAGAACGGCTCTCATTACTGGAGAAATTTGGGAGTGAGCCGCAACATTGTCAGAAGTCTTAGAAGTGTTCACACTTCCCCGCTAAAAAGATATTCACACTCTGAAAACTGGAAAAAAAGAATAATAATCACGATTCGGCTGAAGACTGGTTGTGCTGCTGAGCTGTGACGAGAATTGGAGAATGGCAGAAGCAGAGTGAAAGAGGTGTGAGAGAGGCTGCGGAATAAGAGGTCTCTCCCTGCGGATATGCTTGTCAAAATTCCCATACTTTGCGTTTCTGACTTTTCGGCAATGAACAACAGTTTTTTTCTGACAAAGCATTTTCCCGCTTATTTGCAGACGGAGGGAGGAGACGCTGCTCAAGTTGGAACGTGAGAAGCTGAAAGGATGCAACAAAGGATTCGGAGCCCAGTAAGCAGATAGCTGGGAAGGCCGCTGGGGGCCAAAAGAGAGACGGAGAGTGAGAGGAGAGAGGAGGGAGATGGGTGGAGCGGAGGGATGCTTGGTGGTGTCTTTTGAAGATGGAGATGGAAGGAGAAAGAGAAAGGAGGAGACGCAGAGAATGAGACAGAGCGCGTGTGTCTCCTGTGGATGTGTTAGGGGACCAACACAGCGAGGCCTGAGCATGTGATTTATTTCAGAATACTAATGTCCCTTTGATCTCTGCTGCTTAAAAAAAGAAAGAAAGAAAAGAAATGCCCTTCCGGGATTGTGGGCACACACTTATGCACAAACACACTCTTAACGCATGCACACAAATGCATGCATGTGCTGCACACCTACCCACATCCTCACAGTCACATTAATATTGTTGTGGCCCCTTGACTGACTGCTGAAAGGGGCTCATTTATGCACACACACACACACACACACACACACACACACACATACTCCAGGGTGTCTAATCTACATTAACTATCATCAAATCCTCAGAGATCCAATTACAAAGATAGAGGGATATTTGTTTTTCTCTGTACACCCTAAAAGACTAATTAAATTTTCATGTAAAGATGAAATTATTTGATACAACACAAATGTCTTTTCATTTTCATAATTGTAACGTAATATGTTTTAATTAGGGATCCTGTCACCGCTTTTGCCTGTTCAAGCTGTTTTTTTTTTGTTGTTTTTTTTCTGGCCCACTTAACCTGTATTAGAGTCAGCCGGAAACAGTATCCGGATGCACACCCAATCTGTTCCCAACACTTCCCTTGATTATTCCAAGTCGGGGGTCAGGGGAGGTCAGAGTGCGTCCCAGCATGCATGTGACAGACAGGAGTCAATCACCAAGCTAACTAAAGACGCCCACAGATGAATGTGTGGCTCCGAAGGAAACCGATCAGAACCCGCAAGTGGGCTGCCTTTCGTTTCTGCATTTACTTTGGCAAAGTACCAACAAAGTGGGATATTGACATTTTGTAAATGTCAGCGTGTTTATTCTAAGGTACTTTTGGAACAGGACATAATGATAGCATCAAAATGTTAAAACTTGTAACGAGAAACAAGAGAACGCTTGATCACAGCAGCTAAAGAAAATATTCTGAAGGGATTTTATGGGGTTTTGAATTTACAAGGCATTATATGCTTTGCTACTGAAATGAGAATAGTCTTTTAATTCCCTTCATTGTTTTTGCATTTAAAATTAGTACAACTATCTACAACCTGTATCAAGACAATTGCTTTTTGAATTGTTAAATCAAAATAAGGTTTATACAAATGAGTTTGTAAAGTCTGTAAACAAAAAAATTATGTTTGCCAGAGCATTTGCTGTAAAATAGGAAGCAAATCTTTCAATGGAAGCTTATGGTTTGCTTCGGCTCTCAGTCCCCAGCTGATCAGAGCAGATCTCCACCCTCCTCAGGTCTGGTCCTTCTGAAGCTCTCTCCTAGTTAAAATCGAGCTCTCCTCTCCGCCGTAGCCGGCTACCCTTTGCATGCTCAAGCTGAGGGACTGAATCAAAGTGAAGAGTTAATGAAAACAGTGCGCCGCCTTAGGCAAAGCAAACCAAAACAACACGAGGCGGCAAAACACGATGTATCATCTGAAGAGGACAAAGGAAACTAATGTACTAATGTACAAAAGACAAAGTCAAAAGATACATATACTGAATGTGTCTAAGAAATGCAAGTTGAGTTATCGTCTGGGCCAGTGTAGCGTTGCCTCAAAGCCTATACCTCAAAATCAGAGTCAGCCTATCTTGAAATCACAACTTTTTGTCAACCATCGCTTGTACCCTACAATTTATTGCAAACATGACGAAACCAGAAAAGATTGACTTAATTCGTACATCATAGCGGTGTTTCAGTATAAGATTTCCCCATGTCAGGCTTGATGAACCTCTTTTAATAGCCGTCATTGCAAAGCCTGCGGTATCAAATGTACAGCTGGGGCTAGCGTTTCGATCTATAAAAACATCCTAAATGACTGTAATTAAATATGAATGCTAATCTGTGGATGAATGCTTTTTTTTTTTTACTTTAGTTCCAGGTCGCAGAGAAATTACAGTGCCGTGATACTGCTGTGTCAAGAGAAACGTCCTGACACTGTCTGGGTTTGGACGCTTGTCTGCAGCGACGAAGAGAAGCACACCAAAACAGCTGCGCCGGCTACAGAAACGGAAGGTGCAATGTTAAGTGTTTTTATATGCGCTTGCTTTTGACATTTACGAAAACGTCTCTCTCTGCACGGCCCAGGCTTGAAATAGCAAGAGGGTTAGTGGCTCCGTTCCTCTGGCGAACCCCTAGTCTCTGTTGATGCATGGTATCTGTCAGCTAGTCCCCGATGAACGCCTTCAGCGGCGGCCTCGGGGACGTCAGTGCATGCAGCTGCCGGCCAGGCTCCTCTGGGTATTCAACTCTGCTTTCACTGGAGGCAGCAGGTGTAGCAGCTTGGTGATGCCACCTCTCATGAGGGGCTGGCACAGTGCACCGGCTCCACTCAGATCTGGAAACAGATGTGGTCCCCCGGTACAGAGAGGTGTAGAAGACCGCTCCTGTTTTGAGCACAAGAGATAGAAACTTCCTGAGACATTACTGTCGAAATAATAAGACTAACTAGCATAGAGCCTTCCTGTTTAGAATGCACATGCCAAGTGCAGAAAAGCCATTTTACAATAACGGAGACTTCTGTCACTTGCTGAGAGCACTTGAATTATATGAAACACGATCCAGCATATACCCACTGCACTATTCTTCCAAAAATAATATTGCATACCCCTGACTTCAATGGGTCTGAAATCATAATTTATGGAATCCCTAAGCCAAAAATGCACAGGGGAGTCCAATTAAACACATACAATCAACCCGATCCGAGCTGCCCTTGGCATTCCAGGTCCCTAGAGTGAAACCTATTTGATCGAGTGCGTGACTAAAAATCTTTTCGGAGTAATTTTTTTATTCCTGGTTTTCACTGGTGTGTTGAATATTTGATGTCAGTGCAGTTCTATCTGTGTTTGTTCACCTTCATAGAAACAAGTCAAGGTCTGAGCCAATCAAACAAAAAAATAGAGCGATCTTTACCCTTTGTGAAAATCCAATCTTCTGATTAGCTGTGGCCTTCTAAATAGCTTGTAGGCATACTTGATATTGCATCTTGGTACTCAGGTAATTATGAATAATATGCTCAAATTTGGACAAGATAGGAAGATTTATGTGTTTTTTTTTTCCCATATCCCTGACTTTGGCTATGAGTTACACTCCCAGTGGTGGATACTGTATATCCCTTCATCTTCCACCACCCCAGGTTTTATGTAAAGATAAAAGGGTAAAAAGGGCAGACTATAATCCATTTTAACCTTAGTGTACTGGATTTGAACATCTGAGATGTTTTTTTGTATCTTTTAGGTTTGCAGACAGGATCATCGGGGCTGACCTTTCCTCCATCCAGGATTTACACAGGTCTAGGGTCAGGAAAAGGGCAGCTAACATCTCTGCAGACCCAATACACCCTGGACAAAAAACGTTCAGACTATTACCTTCAATTTGGTGCTACAGAATGCTATTTACAAAAACCACCCACAACAGAGACAGTTTCTGCCCTCAGGCAGTCATTCTGATAAACAATTGTGTTCAAATCGATACCATGCATATTTGATCCGATGCAACCACGACTTCCTCTTTTTTTAAAAATCACTGCATAGATACTTACAAATTTTGATTTCCCTTCCTCATATATTTATGCTTAAATATTTTCATTGAGAGCAACGTCAAACGAAATTTAAATTCCTTTTGTGCACAAACTTCGCAACTGAAGTTGATTTTGATTCTTTTATGTTTGCAGTACATTTCAAATGTGAATCTGCATCTTTTTCCTGCTACAATCATTTAAATGACAAAATACAACTTTCAAAATTGTAATATTGAGTAGGTTTGATGTCTAGCACCTAACGTTTGTGGCGGTGCATCTAAATGAAAAGGTCATCCATCCATACAAATGGTAAATGGACTTGAACTTATATAGCGCTTTTCCAGTCATGCTGACCACCCAAAGTGCTGTACACTATAGCCACATTCACCCAGTCGCTCTCACTAACTCGCACACATTTATACACCGAGACGCAGCTCGGTAGGCAACTTGGGGTTAAGTGCCTTGCCCATATACTTACATATAATCTACAGCAGTCTTTGGGCAAAAGGCAGGGTAAACCCTGAACTGGCCGTTTCGCCACAAGGTAACACACAGACAAACAGGACAAACAATTCATCTGTGGTCGTTTCCAGATTTTTGACGTAAATATAGTATTTGCTCTGATTGTTGCTCATCTCCAGAAACTCTGCCTGCTGCAACAAAAACTCCACCTTCCCGACTCCATTCCAGCTGTCTGCTTTATTATTTTTACTAAATAGATCTGCATGAATGGATCACATGAAACAGACCCCAAATGTGACAAATAATCACCGGATTAAGTTAAGACCAAAATTATTTATAACGCTCTTCCTGCAGCTCTGTTAACTGCAGCAGGAGTTACTGATGGCCACAAGCAGTAAAAGAAGCTGCAGAAGGCAGGGTTTTAGTTATTTTTATTTATTTAATTTTTTTGAAATTAACAAAATTTTTGGCCACAATTTAGCTCCATAGAGCTCTGAACGGCTCACCCGCAGCGCAGACGGGGGTTGTTTATTTCCGTGCGGAAGGTCACGTGTGACGCGTGTGCGCGTGCTGTCAGGGAAATGCGTGGCACGCGGTCATTGCCTTGAGAGCCCTGCTAGCTCCTTTTGTTTCTGCTAAAGTTTTTGTTGTAAATAAACAGTGAAACACAATTACTTTTAGGTCAAACGTTTTTGTTTTCTCGTGATTGTTTTGTCGCTAACTTTAAGCTAATACATGCTTGTTTTAGCTAACGTACTGGTTCTGGCTACCCTGCTAGCAGGTCTGGTGATGGCTATATTTAGATTTTAGGAGAGACCCTTTGACAGTATATTGTGTGAACTCAAAACATATTAGATACTTTCCAGGTTTAGCAATATTTCTGCTCTCCCGCTGAAGTTGTTTTGAGTGAAGCTACGGAGATTAAAGCCACACATAAAATGAGTAAAGCAAAGAAGAGGAAGCTGGCACATTTGCTCAAAAGGTATGTCCAAACTCTCCACTGACTCAGTAAAAACTGCCAGATGAGCTAAAGTCATATATAAATATAGGTACCTATAGGTAATCCAATCATAATTCAATTTCTTGACATAAAGCTATCAAATTGGATTGCAAGACCGGGTCAAGTTAATTGTTCCTTTTGCGCATGTGCTGTCAGAATTGCCATCAGGTGCCTTCACTTCGTATTAATGGTTTTCTTTGACAGTTTTTCCCATTTAAATTCAGAGCCGAGCAGAAGCAGGGAGGTGATGAGAGAAGAGCAGAGCGGGAGAAGGTTGGAGGGCAGTTGGAGGAGGAGCGAGGACCGAAGCAGCTTGGGAAGGAGAGGGAAGCAGCAAGTGAGGAATTACCTGACTCCTGAAATAAAAATCAATTTGAATATTTTAGCAAAGCTTTCACCAAGAGCAAACCCCCATGGTTAAAAATAAAATTTGTCACTCAAATCAGATAGGAATCAAATAGGAAAACTTTAATGAGAGACTGTACTGGTAGGCTCCTATGATAAAATTCATACTAAAACAGGGGGAAAAAAGTTCCGATTGCAGTGAACATTGTAAATAATACAGAAAAGGACACTTGAGGTTTTAGAAAAACATGCCCTACTGCTCTGTAATGCATTCCTCTCTTCCAGGGATGTCCATGCATTTTACAACAAGATGATGCAAAATCATATTCTGCACATTTTACACGGGAAGGGACTGGACTGGCCAATCTGCAGTCCATGCCAGTCCAAAGTGAAGAAGAAATATGGCATGAAGAACTTTGAGATAAATGCAAAAACTGTAAGCGGTAGTTTCTCATCCAGAGGCAGTTAATTTGACGGCCAGCTTTTGGCCCTCCTTTTAGATCTAGAGAACTAGAAAACGCAACTTCAGATGCCATCACCACTGAGCTGCAGAACAGCTTGCAGAAATGTGGCCTAATTATATCACCCTTAAAGTTAGTCTTGTGGGATTCTGTGTGGATGAAACATTGAGTTGGAATGGTCTTAATCAGATTTTTACAGAGACTAGCTACTAAAATCAGCCACCAAAACAAGCTAGTGTAGCCTCTCAAATAAGGTGTGTGTTTGAGAGGGATCGGTTTAGACATAAAGAAAAGGCAGGAGGCTGAATCTTGTTGTGAACGCTAAGTGTTGCTCTCCACCTAGTGATGAATAATTAGATGTAAACCAAAATTCAAGTGAAAGACAGAGCTGCAAGGGACCTAGTTTTTCACTGCAGCTAAAATCAGAATGAACAGGAGCAAGTAAAATGAACACATTGCTAAACATTTTGGTCTATTTTCTATTTTTGTTATTTTTTTTCTCAACTGTTCAAGAGTCAAAATTGCATTCTACTGTCAAAAATACGTTTAAAAAGTGGATGCTGGTGAGATCAGATCTTAAAGGTCACAAACTGAAGGTTGGACCTTCCCCTACAGGATCTTCTGATAGAGTAGAATTTATGGTTCAATCAACAACAGGAAGGCATCCAGGTCTGGGACCAAGTGAGCGGGTTTTAGGCAATCCACAGATTGGCAGAGGCGGAAACCACGTTCGTCTACTAAAAGGTTTTTGGGTCCCGTCTTCAGAATGTGGAACGGCCCGTATCATATGGAGGCTGAGGAGGAGAAAGGTGCGCATTGTGACGGATGAACATATAACCAGCACACATTAGGTCCTGAGGCACATGAGACTGGGGCAGACAGTGATGAACGGGGTACTGGGCCAAACTATCTGTTGATGTCCCAGAAAACAAACCTATGAGTCACAGCCAACCAAGGGGGCGAGGAGATGGGGAGGAACTCCCCAGAAACACTCAGTGATTGACAGAGGCGGACCTGGATATTTGGGGGCCCAATGCAGAATATGTTTTGGGGGCCCTACTTTACCATAAGTGGACAGTCAAAGCTACTTACAAACCAAATACTGTATGCAATTATATACCTTATGCATAGCATTTGACCTGTATGACCATGGTGTATCACAGTTAACTACTAACTGAGCACACTCACTGTAAATGCTGCACGGATGCATGTGTGGACATGCAAATGAGGGCAGAGACTGTGTTATAAAGTGCTTTGAGTAGCCTCATCGGCTAGTAAGGAGCCATGTAGGTACAGGTAATTTACCATTTGTTGGTCTAAATCAGAGGTCAGCAACCTTTACAGTTCAAAGAGCCATTTTTACCCTCCATCCAAAAAAATCAAAATTGTTTAGAGCCACAAATGTTACATAACATTTTGAAAAAAGACGACAAATAATGTTTAACAAATATCTACAATAGAAAACTTGTCATTAAAAAAACACTATTTTATTTTTACTGTATTTTCAGGAGTTAACATAAAAAACTGTTTATTGTTTGCAAAAGAGATGCACATATCTTTTCTCTATGGGATGCTAATATTTGTGGAAAGTTATGTAAAAAAAGAAAAGCACATAGTGTCTTGTATAATGTCAATAAAAATAGATCTAAAAACAATGAGTATGGCACTTTTAGTTTAAGCTAAGCCTAACCCTACTCTGTCACATTCTAGTGGAGATGCCCCTCTCTAGTGCCACCACAAGACAGACCTTGGGTGGGTGCCTTTTATTCAGCAGTGTTTTTTCACCAACTTCCAAGTACTCATTCTCACCGGGTACTCTGGCTTCCTCCCTCAGTCCAGTAGGTTACTCTAAATTGCCCTTGGGTGTGAATGCGTGTGGTTGTTAGTCCTGTCCCCCACAAAACTCTGCAGGAATAAGTGGCTATAGAAAATAAATGGATGGATGGAACGATGGATGGATGGTCTGTTTCCTACTGTTAAATCATGAACACTGGCCTTAACGAAGGCTTGGGAGGTTTGCAGTGCTTTAGCTATTGTTCAAGGTTGTTTTGTGACCTCCTCTGTGAATAATCAATGTGCTGTCAGAGTAATTTTGGTAGGCCGGCCACTCCTGTGGTTCAACACTGTTCTGCATCTGTGAGCAAAGCTTTCATTGTGGTTCAAGGAGAACCGAGTCCTTTTGAATATAGTTTTATCATTATTTTTACGCAAATAGATATTAAGGATTTTATTTCTAACATATTCTTCAATTTATAGCTCAGGACCTGAGGGGTTGCTTCTGTTTAAGTGAATTTAGCGATCCAAGAACTTTAGTTGATCCCAGTAAATTTAGGAATTAACATGGGGGCAAACACATTTTCACAGGTTTTCTTTGGCAGATATCAACATTTCCGGCGAATTCTCTAAAACATTTAAGTGTGAACAATCCAATTAAAAAGAGCATAAATCTGTAGGATGGTATGCACTGCAGTTGTGTGCAGCCCTGTAATAGAAAACCTAGCTGAGCAAGTCAGTATAAAACTGTCTTTAATGAGCACGTTCTCTTGAACCCTGGGATATGTAAAGGAAAGCTTTAGTGAGAGCAGCGCAGAGAACATGAGAGAACTCCAACTACTGTTTTATGGCCTCACGACTGAAAACTCAGTCTGATGTCTTTGTTCCAACATTCAGTAAAATAGTTGGACCTCTAGGGAAGCTACTGATTCTGTTAGGAAGCGGGTAACTACCAGAGGGCCTGTATGCAAAGAGCAGTGTTTCTGTAAAAAATATCTTCACTGAAAGACTTCACATTTTCCACCAGCTGAAGACTGGTAGGCTCTCCGTGCTTTCTAACGTATTAACTTTTGTTTGAATCAGCAGAGGTGTAAGACTCTCTGAATTGTGATTCCGTCTCTGCCTGAAGTGGAGTATGTCAGTGTTTTATACATGAGTGACGGGGAACGGGAGATGGATAGACGGATTGTAGCAATGTGGGCACTGCTCTGGTCTGTTATGGTGAGGACTGAGCTGAGACCAAAGTGTAGCTCTCAATTTAATCATCCGTCTATGCTCTCTCTCTCTCTCTCTTGAGATATAGATAATGACCGAACGAATGAGACTGAAGCGGCTGAAATGAACCTCTTCTGTTTCATGGCTGGACTCACCGTTAAGAGATAGGGTGTAGAACTATGTTATCAAGGGAAACTCAGAGCCTGCTCTGACACTTTGAAAGACGGCTGCTGAGGTAGTTTAGGCTTCTGGACAGGATGCTACCTGGGCACCTCACATGAAAGTTGTTGGTGCATGTCCCACTTGGAGGAGACCCCTGTTCTGATCCACAGCTGCATACGTTTGCTGGGGGAACACCTAAACATTTTCACAGTTTACCATGGTGTGATCCAAGGTCTTTTGATGCTTTCACAAATCACCTTGCAAAGTGCCGTAGTACTAACTCATCCACAAGACTCCACACTGAAGTCATTGTACCTGGTATTGATAATAATAATAATTGTTGCTATAATAATGTTTTTAATTAATCCACCAGGGGCAAAGGGTTTTAGAGCTTCAGAGCATTAAAGGTTCTTTCACTTTTAGTTTTTAATCTTGATTTTAGGACAGTTAACCAGCCCCAGATCAGTTAAGCGAAAAGGACCAGTGGTGATATAGGGATCTAAAAGCTTGCTGATGTATGCAGGAGCATTACCACGAAAACCATTAAAACTCCCCAGAACCTTGATCTGGGTCCTGTGCTGAACTGGTACCCAATATAGGGAAATCAACGACGGTGTGTATGGGAGCGCATATTAGACAGGGTCAAAAATACTGAAGCTTCATTCCATACAAGCTGCTTATGATTCATAAAACTTTCACTGACACAAGTAAAAAGAATAACAATAATTGATGCGAGAGGAGATAAAAACATGAATCACCATTTCAATTGATGGACCTGATCTCCAAATGTCCTTTAAGTGAAAAAAGCAGGAACATATACATTTCTTTGCATAATATTGAAATAATAAAGCCCATGAAACAAAGCTCCAGAGATTCTTAACAGTAAGCTTGATGTATGAAGCAACTGAACCCAAGTGGTCAGTAAATGGAGGAACCAAGAACCTCTGTTGTTTCCTCATTCAACTG
Organism: Fundulus heteroclitus; assembly: GCF_011125445.2. Classification (NCBI taxonomy): domain Eukaryota; kingdom Metazoa; phylum Chordata; class Actinopteri; order Cyprinodontiformes; family Fundulidae; genus Fundulus; species Fundulus heteroclitus. The sequence goes on from NC_046366.1 coordinate 8,908,880, forward strand.
GAGAAAATCATCATTCATTCTCTATTTAATTGATTTCATTTACCAATGTTGAACAAATAATTTAGAAACTGAATGGGGTTCATTAAAAGCTAAACATCGTCAGCATAGCTGTGATAAGAGATGTCATTAAAAGATTTTAAAAGATGGTATAAAGAAAGGGGGATAAAGCACAAATAATATAGAGCCAAGAACAGAAATCCAGTGGAACCCCATAGTTGAGAGCAACAGACCTCGAGTTAAAATTGGAATGGCCAAAACAAATATTCCTGAAAAGTCAATGAGCGGCAAAGCAGACCAAAGCTTAGCTGAATATGCCTGCATCTGAAGCATGGCGGAGTGATCCCCAGTACTGAAGGCTGAACTTAAGTCCAGGATCACTAGCACTGAAGATTCCCATTTCCGATCTCTGCATGTCATCAAATCCTTAGTCACTTTGAAGATTGCTGACTCTGTAGAGTGGACTCTTTTCAAAAACCGGATCTACCATAAGGGAAATCTGGGCATGTGCCCAGGGGCCCTTGGGCAGATAGGGGCCCTCTCTGGCAGCAGATTTTCTTTTCCCGTTACACAAATAGTCTAAACAGGGGTTTGACCTGAATTTTCATAACCATCCTGTCAGAATACAATAAAAGTTGTTTACCAAAAATGCACTCTCATGATTGTCTCTTTTATATGTCAGTTTGTTGACTGGTTATGATTAGCAGCAGGCGACAATGCACGGTGTAGATTGGCTAAAGATAACAATGGAAGGGCATAAAGCAGGTGGTTTCCATCATACTCGTCCCCGATCAGATTTTCTCAGATCTGGTTGAAATTAAAATGTTGCAATTAATTTGAAACTGAACCACGGTCTGTTGTGAGTCTGTAAGTGGAACTGTGAGAAAGCTGAGCGCAATCGTGTTAGCAGAAAGTGGACAGCGGAGGCAAACAAATGAGCAGCGAGGCTGACAAAACAAAGAAGAAAAAAAGGAGAGAAAGAATCAGCTGCTTAAAAAAATATCACACTAATTATTAGCTTTTTCAAAAAAGCTAGAAGATGAGGAGGATGGTTTCAAGCTAGCTAACGTCAGCTCAGAAGTATCGCATCATTGAAATCATTGTATATTATTGTGTTTTGTGAGTGATATAGCAGAGCTTGGTTTGACATGCTGGAAAGATATATTTTCAGGTGGATTAGTCATTCAGCGTGTGTGATCTGACATGCCAGCTTGGCTGGAAGTTAAAATTATTAGACTGGTCCTTAGCAACGTGTGTGTGTGTGTGTGTGTGTGTCTGGTAATGGTAACATCAGGTGGGTGTCAACAACCTTATCACCTCCATTAGAGGGTGTGGATGATTTGAAATATGAGCGGCAACAACTCAATGAGTTTTAGATTATTTCAGATCCAAAGACAAATAATCAGTGATCTGAAAATTAAAAAATCCTCAATGGAAACATTTGAGATGTTTAGTCTTATCAGTGCTGACAGGTATTAAGTTATTTTTTATTTATTTATTTTTTGTACAGCAAGGTCATACCATGAGTCTGTTATGTGATTTGGCTAAAGAAAGAAAAAAAATTAAACTATATTTTTCAGCCCATCTGCGTGTCCATCGAGGGCTCTACACATTATACCAGAGTTCTCACTGTTGTGTGGCAGATCTTTCTACCTGGGCAGGCTCTGAATGTGAAGTCTGGAAAACTACAGACCAGGATGGATGGATCAATGTCAACGGGAGCAAAGTCTAAAAATACAAATATATTGCCATACTTATCTATACCTGAAAGATGCTTTAAAGATATTCCATGATTTCACAGACCATGCATGAAGCCGTTTATATCTTACATTTTCTGTCTAGAATAACTAACAATGTTCCTCCCCGCTCTGCTGAAAGCCGCCTCCCGCCGCAGAGGCAGCATGTAGCCGCGGGGACACACCGCCATCTGGTGGCCGCCGCGCTGCGTGCAGCCGGTGGGCGGAGCTGAACACGTGGCGTGACGCTGCCCCGCCCCTTTGTTGTGTTTGGCTTTGAGGAAGTAGAGCCGAGATGGTCCGCGAGGAGCTGACGGTCCGTCTCAACGACGAGGAGTACAAGAACTGGCTGAAAGCGGGACGCTGCCTGCTCATCCTGAAGGATGGCCTCCTGCCGTTCACCGACGGCCAGATGAGAGCTTTCCACGGAGATCTGCTCAACCAGCACAGCCTTCTGCGGAGACCATGCGAGACCTCTACGTGCAAACCCAGAGGGAACAAGGTGGGCTCGGACACCTGTGGGTGTACTTCAGCTGTCCACAGCAGCTTTCACAGTCACCGTGTGTCTGTCCCCGTAGCTTGTCCCGGCGTGCAGGGCGTGTTCAGAGTGGCAGAAAGTGATCCTGAGACACCACAGGCAGCCTGACGTCACCATCCACTGGACAAACTGTTTCCCCCCTGATTGGAGGACAGACCACTGGGAGCTGGCCAAGGTAGTTTCTTCAAGCTTTCCTCTTTACGTCAGCGTCTCCTTTGATTGCTTGTAGAATGGCTGGATGACGCCACAAAACATTCACATGGTCGTTGCAGTGGCACAAATGTTGTTTTCCAAACTTTACACCTCCAGTTCAGTTCATATTGTCCGTGTATCATTTTGCAAAGATGCATCACTCACCGGCAAAAAAAAAAAATGTGCTGGAAAAGATCTGGATTTTCGCCTTAGCACATAATAAGTAGGCATCTCCTTTTCAGCATAGTGACACCGTAAACTCAGGTGAGACTGAACGGGTATCTGAAGTTACTTTATCGATTGAAAGAGCCGACCGATCGCTGTGACACGGGGACACAAGTGCAAGGACTTGTCTTCCACGTTATCAAAGAACTGTCAGGTGGGCGTTTTGTTTGGAGGGAGGTCTTCATGGTGTCCACGAGGGTCCATCAAATCCCAGGACTGTCTCCTAGTGTGAAGTGTGGGACAGGACTGCGTCGGCCACCGGTGCAGAGCTTGCTCAGCAACGTCAGCAGGTGAGGGAGGCGTATCGAGGGACGCATTCAGGCACAGATTTTTTGGACCTGTGGCAAAAAATGCCATGCAAGAAAAACGTCACGAAGAGACAAGAAATGTGCAGAACTTGAAGGGAGGGACAGCAGCAGACGAATGTAACGTTATTTTACGCCTTCATGAATGTTGTTCCCACAGTAAAGCTGCGTCTCATTCCAGGAAGTGGGCTTCCTCGTGATTCTTAAGATCAGTGCTATTAATATCAATATTGTTCAAATGTTCTGCAAGACCAACTTCTTCCAGCAGTCCAGACAGAGGGTGGTTGTTATGTTTCAGCATGGTACACCTCTCTGTTGTCATGGATAAATAAGATTCATGTTTCTTTATTCAACCAAGAGGTTTGTTACTGATAGGCAACGACACCCGCAGCTCCCCATAGATAATGCTGTTATTGTAGTAACTTAATCAAAAATGCCATTTTTGATTAAGAACCCCCCCCCCTCTCAAAAAAAAAAACTTCTGGCAGAGAACACAAACTGATGGCGCTCTGACAGATAAAAGTTTAAAGGCCTCTGCAGAGGAAGTGAAAACGCGTGTAAACAAACCCGAGCTCGGTAGTTAGACACAGCTCATAAATAAACGGCGGTGAGGGGATTCATCGCTGCTCTAGAAGCGCGTTTACTGCGCAACGCTGAAATCACGGTGAGCAACGGACACATTTTTTTAAGCAGCATGTTCTGCTAGGTAGGCAACATTTGTAGAAAAAAAAGGCTTATTTTAGGCTGACAGCACGGGCTGAGGTGTAAAAAGAGCCGGGTCGAAAGTTCTGATGCGTTATGAAACAAAAGATGATTTGCATCCTGGAACGCGTGTGTTCATTTCTGGAAAGATTTTTTTTTTTTTTTATTAAAGTGTTATTGCTAGACAGCACCTCTGCTTTTGATTTGGATCGTTCAGATTGTCTTTAATCTCAAATAGCTTGAGGAATAGACGAAACAGAAAAGTGTGTTTTTCTGCCGCACGCTGCAGTAAAACCACAAAGTGATTCTTCTGTGCAGAAGAGACGGTAAAGCATGACGTGGTTAGAAAGAAACGCGTTTAAACTGCTGTGCTTACTAAAGCTGCTCCTGGAGAGTCTGCCCATGCTCTGTCCCTCTGTCTCATTAGGCGTACATGCCGCGAGGTCAGGCGAAGGCGAAGGGGGCCAATCAGTGCGACGCGGCGGCTCTCCTCAACCTGATCAACTACTGCAAATGGTTCAGCGGTGTGGATCCCAAGCTGGTGAGGCAGGTGAGCCGATATGGACACGTCACACGGCTCCGTCTCTTTGTTTGCTGCGTCTGGCAGACCGGGCCTGAAACCGAAGATCTCTGCCTTTGTCTTAGCCTCACGTTACCCTCCGGTTCCTCCGCGCTCAGGAAGCCGCAGCTGTTTACATCTGCGCCACGTCTCACTCTGGGCACACACCTGTTTCCCCCTGCGCACAGCTGGACAGAGACGGCTGTAAAAAAAAGTGCCCGAAGCAGCTGTTCTCGTGTGAATATGTGTAAATTCATCAGTGTCGCAACTAAGGACAGGCAGCTGCTCAAGCAGGAAGGATACGCCCACCGCTGTAACCCTGCAGCAGCTCCAGGTCAACCATGCATAACGTTCTGCCCTCAGCTCCCTCCGTTTATAAAGCAATGCATTCCCTTCACAAAGTCTCATCATGTGCCTCTTCATCTTAACTCTCACCCTTAGACGCGTGGTATGCACAAAGCAAATTGTTTTCTGCAAATCGGGTGCAAAAGTTTGAATTTACTGTAAACCACCCAGGATCAGAATCCTCCGTACGTCACACCTCACCCACGAGCTTTTTAGAGCCACTAACAAGCTCCTGGCAGAAATCTGACGGGACAATTGCCCACTGTTCCTGGCAGAGACGGTAGAGTTTATTTTTTTTATTTAGTTTCTTTCTTGGGATGGAGCTGGCTTTTAAATACGGCACAGAAATGTTCGCAGCGCTCGTGGATTAGTGTTTGGGAAGGCCGTCCCAGCAGCTTGACTTCAACTTCAAGGCAACCTTAGGAGAAAACCTGTGAGGGGATGCAGAAGAAATGAAGCGCTGCTCAATAAATAAATAAATAAGCATGCAATTAAAAGCACAAAAGTCCAGGAAATAAATAGTAATGGTAATGAAATTATACAATGAGACACAAATGTATATATCTGTATATTTAATTTGTTTCTTTATTCATTCACCTTTGTAATAATTATCTTATTTATTCAGTATAATTTTCAACTTTATTAATTATTTCTATTTCGATTTATTTCTTCAGTGCTATTCATTTCTGCCTGTCCTTTTTACATTTCTGTATAGATTTTTCGGCCTCATAATGCAAATGAGGCAGAAAATGGTTGGCCTTCCTCCAGGCCAACAAAGAACTTTATGAAAAATCATAACGGATAATAAATAAATCAGGTAATTATTACAAAGGGGAATTAGTAAAGAAGCTAATTAAAAGAGATGTATACATTTGTCTCGTCGCACAATTTATTTCCTGCCTAAATTTAGTTATTGTATTTTCATGTATTTAATTGTATGCTTATTTATTTATTGAACATTTATTTGTTTCTGTATTTACTTTAATTATGGCGGGATTGCTCCTCCACACAGGTTCACCTTCAAGCAGGAAAACAGCACTAGGCACCATGAAATGATTCAGCTGACAGCATAATCAAGAGCGGCCCAGTCAAAGTCCTGGTCTGAACCCAGCTGAGAATCAGGGAGTAAAAAAAAACTACGGGGGAGCAGAGTTTTAAACCGTGGCTGGTTTTGTGTTTCTGCGTCCAGGTGATTCAGTGCAGGAACGAACTGATGCACTCCTGTGAGTTTCGGGTGAAGGACGACTGGATGAGGCGCTACAGGAGCGCCCTGAAACACTTTGTGCAGCAGCTGAGCAGCGTGGCCCACATGACAGCCGTTGGGAAACAAATCGAAGACGTGAGCACGTTTGTAAAACCACCGCTGCTCCACTTTGAGGCTCTCTCGCTGTTTGTGAATAGTGTTTGATGAGTTTACCTCCTGTTTTGTTTTGTTTTGTTTGTTTTTTCCCCCCTCAGATGCTGACCGTTGATCTTTCTATATGTGTGTCCGGTGTCGACCGGCTGGACTCTGCTGGCCATCCTGATTCTGTCAGCGAGCAGGAGGCCAGCGCTGAGTCGGTCAGCCAATGGGAAGCCGAGCTGCTGCAGGAGGTGCTGCAGGAGTGTCTGCATGCTGCTGATGAGGAAGACGAGGATGCAACGACACACGTAGGCAGAACAAACACCCATGGCTGCAACGTAGTGCTTTTTATTATTATTTTTTATGCGAGATGTAAAGGTTGTGTGACACGTTTCCCCCCCGACTCTCCGTCTCTTGTTCAGGACACAGAGCAGCTGAAGAGGCTGCAGGGCTTCCTCCAGGCCAACAAAGATCTGGGTGAGAGGTTTTCCTCAGAGCTCCAAGCTATCGACTGTCTGGGGATCAAAGGAGAGGAGGAAGATTGAAAGTGAATGAAGAGTGTATTATTGTCTAGTATTTTTTTTGTAAATATCTAATAGAGGCCATGGTAAGAATTCTAGTTGAAAAACGACTGTAAATATTTTATTGATTGGACTGTATACACTTATTAAAAAGAATGTGGGCTGAAAGGGCTAAATGTAACACAAACCTTTGGGTAGTAGTGGAGTAAAATATTTCTAGCAACAAACATCCAAAGACAGGTTAATGTTGCAAAAATAGATGAATGTAGAACAATTGTTTGTTATAAGTTATTTTTGTATGATAGAGATACCCGAATGTGGCTTTACTTAAAGGGCTTTTGTTTCCTTTAAGGTTACAATATATATATATATATATATATATATATATATATATATATATACACTAGTTCTCCAGAAAAATACTCTGTTTTTTTTGTTTTTGTTTTTTTTTTTGTATTTTTTTAACAAAGATTTGGTGCATTACTTTAAATTTCTTCGTGAACTTTCTCTAATCCAACCGGGGTCGAAATTATGCATTCAGGCTCAAATAAACGTCACGCAGAAGAAAGGAAATGTTTGGCCCAGTATTTCTCTGTTGTAATAACAGTTCCTGGCAATTAATCTAATCCAGTCGGAGAACATTAAACCAGGGTTGGGAGATGCCTGCAGCGTAGAGGTCCGCCATCTGTCTGATGATGCACATTCTGATTGTGCGAGGAGGAATGACCTTCAGCCGTCCTCTTTCAGGGAACATGTTCAGTGTGCAGGTTGAAAAACCCGGGGCCAGCGATGCAGGCGGGTCGTTCCATCGTCTCCGCTCTCAGATTCTGCCACTTGCCTCTGATATTTGTCTGTGCTCTTTGGGGGAAAGCATTGGCATCATGGAGGATGGAGTTTAGACTCTAAAAGTGGAGATATAGGATTGCCCTCATTTGCAGAATCCCAGGCCTGATCCTCCCTCCAGTGATGATACGCCTATTTAATTATTATTCAACGAGGCAGATGTTACACCACACAGTCGCACCGCCTTCACCTGAAGCTGCTTGGGATTGGCAGAGAGGATCTGGCAAGTCTTTGGGAACTCCCATACTGTTCTCTGCTACGCCACCCAAAAATGAATTTTCTCTACAAACATGGTGCCATTTAAAGGGAAATAAACAAGCGTTTCAGTGGCCTAGCGTTTATTCAAAAGAAGCAATGTTAAAACAACTGATAATGCTACAATCACAAATGTTTGGTTCCTTTGTGAGATAAATGATGTATACTTACATAAACTGCTGATTTGAGGTAGAAAGTAGAGTCTGGAGAAATGTTCCACCTTCATTCTTCCACACATTTTGCAGGAAGCCAATGAACCCTTCAGCATGACGCTGCCACCACCATGCTTGACAGTTGGTGGTTTATCAGTTTAACTCATCTAAACATTTTGTGTATGGCCCCAAAAAGCTCAAAGTTTGTCTCGTCTGACCATTCAAACTTTCTCTGGAGGAAAGTTGACCAATCCACGTCAGCAGCTGCACATTTCACCAAAGCTTTAAGGAACCGAGGAGGCGCTTCTTACTTGTTTGGGGCTCTGCCAGTCCGTGCTGATGTCCGGTTCTCTTCCCTGTGGGTGCTGATGCTGGCCTTCCAGCGTCTTGCAGCTTATGATTGAACCCTGGTGGTTCCTGGGTGGTTCGAACCACCTTCCTTTCATTTAGGGGTGACAGCTTGGGTCCCATTTTGAAATCTTGGACACATTTGATTGTCCCAAAGAGACAATAACCCCAAACACACAGGGAGGCTTATACTGAGCTTTCTAAATGGGCTCCATGAAGCCGGACCGCCTCCCCATTCAAACTCTGCTACCCACACCAACACGTTTTTATTCATTTTACGCTTCCCACCTGCAGCCAGCAAAAATAATAGAAGCTTGTTGATGATGTTGTTAAGGTACAGTTTGTCAAGGGACGTTACATCAAATATCAGTGGGGGTGCATCGGACATGTTTGAGCCTATGTGTATAATTTTAATCCTGTGGAGATGAGAAACAATCCATTAAAAACCTAAATGTTCAGTTCTTGTTTTTGTAAATCGCTTTATACGTTGGATGTTGTGGAACAATTCCCACCCCCCCACCCCCTTTTTTTTGTAAAAGAACAGTTCAAATAAATCATTAAAAGTATGAAATTAATATGTGAATTGTGTGCTTTTAATGACTAATATTCCCGTTTTGAGTACATTCTCACAGTCCATGCTGGTAAAGGTCTGACTGAAGACGTGTCTGTGTGTTAGAAGACGGCAGCAGTCTGTCAGAAAGGAAAAGTGTGACTTAGGAGTACAGAGGGGAGAGAGTGACCATCACCAAATGTCTTTTAGTACGGTGTTAGACGTTTTGGTTAAAGATGGCACCATGGTGGTAAATTTCTAAAAGCAGCACTCTCACTGCTCTTACTTTGCTCTCCAGTCATTAATTATAGCTGCTGAGCACACCAGGTGTTGACCTAGGAGAACTGCTCTTCACCAGGTCACTCCACAGTCTCCCTGCTGGACTTCTGGTCAGAACAACATCTCGTCCATGTAAAAGCTTCAGACCCTCAGACGCCGCCTGAGGGTCTCCTAAAAAGCTTTTGTCTGAACGCCTTCAGTGTATGCTAAAGATCCTTTTTTTTATTTGCAATTGTATTTTGCTCATTCCGAAGGTTTTGAAATAATTTACAGTTGGTTATCAAATATTGTTTAATGTGGTAAACCTTGAAGATGAGCCAGTCTTTTTTTTTATTTAATTAATGAAATGCTTACCTATAATGTTTGAAAATGTCAATGTGAAAGCAGCCATGATATAAGTTTGCTACTGTAACAGTTCACATTTTGGTCCAGAGAAAGTATTCTTTATTTCATTTTTTTCTTAGCTGTTTAACGTGTCGTTGCACAAAGCGCAAAGTCCTCTTCTGATTGGTTTATGACCTTTGGTGACGTCTCCTCACCAGATAGTGCATTGCTAACTGAGAGCTGGGGTCTAACCCAGTCAGACTGAACCAGACTGAGTCAGACAGGGCAAATGACCTTCTCAAGATTTGTTTATAATCACGTTTTTTTGTTTGTTTGTTTGTTTGTTTGTTTTTTTGTTTGCATCGTACCGTTTGCTGTGTTCTTCTGATTTTATGCAGTTTCTGCGATCAGATTTTGGACCCAAGCAACACTGTCAGTTCCTTCAATGGTGAAGTTTCAGGCTCTGAGAGCAGAACGCTCCAAGGAGTTCCAAGAGATTTGATTCATCTTCATGTTTCCTTTTCCTTCTGATATAAAGTAAAGATCACATCTCAGAATTAGGCCATAAAACCTTTTTATTGAGAAAAAAAAATTAACTGTTGATAAATCTGGTTTAGATAATATTCTAAGGTAAGTTTGGCAGAAAAATAAAGCTGCTCCTAAAGAAAAGAACATTATACCCGATGTAAAACATGGCGGTGGTAGCATCATACTCTGGGTTTACTTTTTTAAAACTACCTTTTGTGAAGGTTGTAGCAGTCATGAACAACTCTACATGTCAGCCAGTTTGACCCAAAACCTCCAATTGTCCGCTAGAAAGATGAAGCTGAGAGAGCCTGTATCCTTCAGCATCAGCGCGAGCCCAAGCATACATCCAAATCAACTTAAAAATGACTTTATGATAGGAAAATTCATGTTTTGGAACGGCCTCACCATAATTAAGAATTACATCAGACAGGCGATCTGTGGGGTCACCTCAAGAGGACGGTGGACAGGATGTCAACCAAATATGAGTCAAGATGTGTGTTGCTGACTGACTCCATCCAAACAAGGCTGAATTTAAACCTGAAAATAAATCAGTCGGGAGTCACAACAAACCAGGAGTTATAGGGGCCTTGTCAGGTTGTTTGACCATAAAAAGAAAACACAAAAAAACATATCCATCTTCAAATAAAACAACAAAACAATCTACAGGGTTAAGGTTACTAACTTCTTTCTTTTTACACCTCCACCAGCTCCGTTACTCCTCCTTGTTTAGTCATTGTGGTCATTATTGTACCTTCGGTCACATAGACTTGTTATGGTAAATATACACGAAAGCACTTTATTTAGTAACGAAAAGAAATGAAATATAAAAGGCAACAGGGTGGGATAATTTAATTGCAAAACCTTTGTTTACAACCAGAGTGAGCTACTGGAGCTTTGAAATAGGAATGGGGTAAAAGTTTATAAGAATTGTTCTCCTTCCTTGTTCTGTTTTTTTGCAAGTGTTGTTATTGTCATTGTTATTTATGAATTGTGACAGCCATACTTAGTATGGTTACATTACTATGGAAAAAAGAATGAAAATGAAATACAGAAAGAAATTCATAAAGTCATTGTACGTGACCAGGCCACTGTAAAGGGTGTATGAAAATTCTTCTAACAAATTTTTGCTTTCCAGTTGAATTACACAGGATAATGCATAGGAAACATGTTATAATATTTTTAGATAACAAAACCCTGACAAATTTACAGGAGTGGATACACTTTGGTGAGCCACTAAATGTAATACTTCATTTCAGTTTTAAAGGAAAGTTTTTTCTTTTTAATTTTTAAAATAAATCTTACTGATTAAAAATGCACAGACATGTCCTTGTTTTTTATTGGTATGGTTGTTTCCTGTGTTTGTTGGTTTTGCTTGTTTTTATGTTTGTTTTATTTTTATTTTTAAATATATATATATATTTTTTTTTTTTTGCATTGTACAATGCCAAAGAAAGGAATTAGTCCTACAATCTGATTCTTGACAGACGATGGGATTCTTAATGACAGAACAATTATTACTTCACTGTTTTGTCTTGCCGGGAGCCTGACATTTCTCAGGGAAGTCTTTTCGTTTTTTTTTATTCTAAAACACGTGACAAGGCCCGACGCTTTAAAATCAAACCACAGCTATCATTGATGTTTTGTGGGTTTGGGTGTGGGCGTGGGTGTGGGGTGTCGGTAGGTTGTTTGTCTGCTTCAGGCGACGCCTGTTTGCCTAAATCCCCTCGCTCTCTGTCAGGTGAGGTCAGCTGATGTTGTCAAGAAGACACACATAGACCATGTGACTGAATCGTTGCTTTACATTCACGCACATAAAATATTTGTGCTAAAGTTAGACACGATACACCGAATTTTCCAAAACTCACGGCCAGAATGGCTGTTTCAGTTTTCGCGTGAGAAACACCGACGCCTCCAAAGTAGAAAAGCAGAAACAATAATTGTTTTTGCTCTGTTAGAGAAAGTGAACCCCTCATTGTGGTTTTAAAAAAATCATCAGATGCATGCTGCAGTTTTTCTGTCTCTGCATGACAGAAAAGTGTGAAAACCAGAGAAGCTTTTCCTGCCTCGTAACCTTTCACACGCTCTTGTGGTGCAACAGGGTGCCTTGCCTTCACCTGCACAACACAAATGGGCACCTGCCTGTGAGGCAACATGGAGACGGAGGGCGTCCTCGTTCGCTCCATCTACTACGGCAGAATCGGGAGCAGGGCCACGGAGAAGCTGCTGGAGACGTTTGGACGGGACGGCAGCTTTCTGCTGAGGGACAGCAGTACGGTACGAGGGGCCTACTGTCTGTGTGTGAGGTAAGCGCTCACTTTTCACCTGAAGATGTTGTTTTTAATGCGGTTTTTCTTCAAATATATGGCCCTTCTATAAATTTGACAGATTTAGTCTGCTCAACCTTAAATGCACAGAATATCCTGTTCTTGGTAACGTTTCATGTTGCCTATACACCGTGGCAAGGTAAGGTGTTTTCTTCGCTGTTGTCTTTACGGTTGGACTTTTATGGTTCGTTTTTTTCTCTTTTTCAATTTCAAGCAATCGTTGGGTAGATTTCCAACAACAAACGCCGATATAAATGCAACTTGTGACCGAGCAGACGTTTGTGTGAGCAGTTGAAAGCTCTCGGTTTGCCAGTGACTCACGGACAGGAAGGATAAACGCGACAAAAAGTTGCAAAGAAAGCAACAGATAGAGATAACACGTAACCAAAGGTTTCTGAGCTTGCAGCCACCAAGATGAGTTAATCGTGATCCTAGCAGTTCTATAGCGTCTCTGCCATGCCGTTATATCTGCTGCCGTGCGTCGCCTGAGAAGCCTGCTGACGCTGAGTTTTTCCACATCTCAAAGTGCTCAGAACATGCTGTGTGTCGTAAGGTGGATTATGTAACAGTGACAGTAAACCTAAGTGCTAAAAACGTGGCGTGCAGAGAATCCGAACAGCAAAAATGTACCTTTTTAATATTTTCCGAAACAGTTGCGAGTAACAGATGAAACCCTGCATATCCGGTTTTTAGATTTTAGTCAAACCACATAGCTTTTATAAAACCTCAATGGCTCATTGTATCTAAATTATTTGGTGGGATGTAAACAGCTTAAAACAAAAGGAGCCTTCTCTTAAGGTGCTTTTCTATGCATGTAGTGAAATTAGAGAAGAGTTACAGTTCTGGAACATCCTCAACAAAGGTGTCGCAAAAGTAACATTAAATTAAAATTGAACGTGCATCATGTTTCTAAAATATAAATAAATAAATAAAACACATTTTAAGCTGCACTGCAACAAGTCTGATGTCTATTTTTATCCTGGCAGATTACGGTTGTTATATTCAAATTATTTAATAGAATAAACATATTTGCCTCTTCTCTGTTTTTAACTGTTTTTAGTTTGTTTTATGCTCCCAGTTGAGCCCAAAATTATTAATGTCCCTGGCAGATGTTGGCTTGGAGTAATCTTTTAATTTTGTTAAAATTAACAAAATTGTTTCTTCTGACTGGAGGTAGTAATCTTTTAGAGCGGCCCAGCCAGAGTCCGGTAAAGAATCTGTGGAGGGAGTAAATAATAATAACAATAACTTTATTTATAAAGCACTTCCAAATGAAGTGCTGAACAGTAGATGATAAAACTAATAAAACAAGGAATACAGTAATATAAATTGAAAATTGGAGTGATGCCAAGGCGACTTTTCAACCACCTGGAGCTCATGGCCAAAGATAATTGGTCAAAATACCAGTGGAAACATGCAAAAAGCTGGTCGGTAATTACAAGAAAGGTTTAATTGTTTTAATGCAAAAAAAAATATATTTGATTATTAAGAAGAGTACAGATAAATTGTCAAAAAACAATAAAAAAAAAACAAATACAAACTGATGAATAACTTTTTTTCAAAATTGGTACCCCTTTTAATTTGTTTTATTGGCTTTTGAGAGACGCCCACCTCATTTCTTATCAGAATCAAACTTCTTGATTGAATGATAATTGTTTTCAATCTAAATGTGACTATTTTTTTTTTTAAATCAGACCAATACAACCTGAGTGAATCCAAAAGTTAGTTTTCAAATAATCGTGGCAGGAATGGAAAGCATGGAAAGCACTGAACACCCACACAAAATTACATTTGTCCAAATGATGGTGCTGACCAGGAAGTCCAGCAGACGGGACGTTCGAGCTGAAGCTGGGAGATTTGACCTTAATGATGTTTCTCTACCTTGAAAACTTGAGAAGGCTTCTATCTACTAGAAGTCCATCTCACGTCAGGAAGAGTGAACCAACCAGCAGCCGACACAAAATGTGCCTCATCTGGCATTATTAAACTGTAGATGTGTTTCAACGCAGGATAGGGAAAATAAATCCTCAAAGCCGTTCGCCCACATGAAACATCACATTCAAACATGAAAATTGTCAACATAAATAAACATTTGAAATCTTTTAGTTCAGAATCTAATTTTTAAATAGAACTTCACAGTATTTGTCTTTGGATTAAAGCTTCAACTCGTCCTAAAAGTAATCACACCACATTCTGAATTTGTCCTCTAGGAGGGAGGAATACATCCCTTTATGGTTTTCTTTCGAGCTTGTAGAGCTCCACGTTAACCTGTTGCAAAAACAAAATATGCTGGGGGTGACAGTGAACATTACCTGAAGGAGAAAAAATCTTGGTGGGACTCTCTATGCCACATTATAGGCGCAGACTACCCTTTAATTGTACATATTAAATAATTAGTTAGAAAACGAACTGGCTGCTACAGACAGAAAACCTATCAGTCATTAGTAGCTCCCTGTGATAAAACGACACCCTGCGTTGCGAGTCATATCACAGATAGCAAAACGCACCACTGACAGTGACCGCCAGCCCAACACAGCCCTGTGAGAACGATTTGACTGAAACACATTTATTCTAAACCTTTATTAGACACATTCACTGGGGCTTAGAGTTGTTTCTTCCAGACGGCTTTAGTTTAAAATGCTCAGTTTTTCTTTAGCTTCTTTGTCGAAGCGTTTAAAGTATATGAAAATGAATGTTGATTTGAAGGGACAGTTCTTTAAAATTCACACAACTCTCATAAATACCTTTAGCACTAAAAACATTTTTAAATATGTCAATAAATCTAGATGCAGTCTTACGATTTACTTTTCAAATTGAGATTTTACGCATCGTGAACCAGTGTGCGTTTTCCTGTTTCTGCAGCTCGTCTCGGCGTGGCCGAAGCTGCAAACACCCACCAGTATCTGCTGAGCAAAGTGGGAAAGTGTTTAATGAGCTCTGAGTCTGTCCTGCTTCAAATGACTGTCGTGGGTGTGGTTTTTTTTCCCCCTAAGTCACACTCACTGCTGAGCAGGCTTGGTTCTTAAGTGGACAAAAAAATCTGAATTAGCCAGAAAAGGAGATATTCTACATTAAGAAAGCATGTGTTGTTAAATTACCAAGCTCAGGTAGAATTCATGATTAGAAATTAGAGACACCATAAACAGTAGCAGTGAGGAGAGGTGTCCTACTGAAAGAAGAAAAATATGTTTTTAACATTAAAGCATGTAACGTTGTTCAGATGGATACCCAGCTGATGAGTTCTATAGGAACTAAAGTCATATTTCAATTCTGAAGAAACTCATCACCCAGAATAAGAGATAAAAATACAAATAAGAAAAGGCATATCAACACAAATGGGGGTATTTATTAAACATGGCCGTTTGCAGGGAATTTCACTGTGTAGCTATATGTGACTGAACATTTCAGGTAAAGTATTGACTGATGTCTGATTTACGACAGTGGGCTGAAAATCAGTGACTCACAGTCTAACATCCACATGACCTGTCTGCTTCAAACATTTACCTTTTCGGTTTTGCAGAAATTCACTAAAAATAGTCTTCTTTCACAGGAAAGCACCCTTTGTACACACCTACAGGCTTGAACGCGACGCCGACGGCTGGTACCTTCAGGTGGGTGGACGCATACAGACACTGACACACAGTTAAGAAAGCTAATCCCTGTTTCCACTCACGTGTTCAAAAAAGCACTGTACGGCACTGCAGATTTCTTCTATTTTGGCTTTTTTTGTTAAAGAGTTAATTTCTCAGCGTATGTAACAGGATGCATATCCTGTAAAAAAAAAAAAGTCAACCTTTTATTCATCATGGCACAGAATATTGTCCAAATAATTTTTGGGAGCATTGATATATTTTTGGGTAAAATGAGGTGTCACATCACATTAGACCTCTCCTATGGATGTTATGTTTGCTTAATCTTTTTTTTTTTTTTTTATTATCATGAAAGCTGACTTTATCTGAAGCAACCAGTGGAGACATTAAATGTTGTTCTGGGTTCTTTTGAGACCTTCTGGATGAGAAGTCAATGCTCTCCTGGAGTACACTTGGTAGGCTGACCACTCCTGGGAAGCTCCATCGTGTCTCTCACTGTGGGTCACTCAGCTCCAAACTTTTAGAAACGACACCTATCAGCTTTTCCTGACTGACAGATATCAGTAAATGTTTCCCAACTTGAATTTCCTTAGATTATTGCAAAAAAGTGTGCCGCTTTTTAAGATCTTTAATCCTACGTCATTTTGTCAAACAGGTTCTATTTATATAATCTCTGGATTCTACATATCCAGCACCAGTCAGGCTAAATATGTGGATTGGTTAGGCCTGGGAGTACCAATTGTAGCTGAAATCAGGTTTACTATGGCTGATTCGTGTGTGTGTGTGTGTGTGTGTGTGTGTGTGTGTGTGTGTGTGTGTGTGTGTGTGTGTGTGTGTGTGTGTGTGTGTGTGTGTGTGTGTGTGTGTGTTTCACAGGACTTAAGAAACGGACAGCTGAGGTTTGGAACTCTGGAGTCGCTGATCCAGCACTACGGAGGGCATGAGGTCTCTCACCTGGGCATAGTTCCCCTCACTCATCCGCTGGACAAAACAACAGTACCAAGCAGCTGGATTCAAGGTGCCACACATGCAGATTTACGGACATGCACACATGCACTCCAATGCACACATCTCCAGTTGTTACTGCATGGCTGTACTGGCAGGGGGCAGAGCTAATGGTTTCAAGGGGGGCCAGACCCCACTGGCCCCCCTTGAAACCTAATTGCCCCCTTGTGCGCCCCCACATGATTGACATGTAACAGGACCAGGTCATTCCTGTACAGTAGTTGGCACTATGTTATATACGTAAATAAGAGAGGAGGATCATCAATGTAAAAACTAAAGAATGAATGATAGACAAGGTGAGACGGAGGAGGAAAAGGAAGATGGTTTGATAGGATCAAAAAAGGCAGCTGGAGAAATGAGAACTGGAGGAGGGAGCACATAGGAAGAAATATTAATAACAAGATTAAGGTTTGGACATACAGGACTTAATTATACACTCTTAAAACTAAAGTATAATACAGGGGATAGCGCCCGCTGTGGGGACGATGAAACAATTGAACATGTTGTGTACATGTGCCAAGTTCTGTTTTAGATTTCCAATTTTAGTTACAATGTTAATAAAATGCAAATTTCATACGCAAATGTAATCTCCTTTCCGCTCACAGTTTCCCTGTTTCACACCGCAGGACTCGTGTACATGGAAGTGAACGGCAGCAGCAGCAGCTAGCCTGGCCCCCCTGGAGCCCCCCCGTCTTTTGGCCAAGAGCCAAAACCATCTGTTGCCTCAACTGAAATCTTTCATATTTATTATTCTATTAAGAATTGTTTCTTTTACTACACCTCTGAAATAAATGTGACTTTTTGACTATTGGGTCTATGTCTGGGAACATTTCTGGAAAGTTGATGCTTTTCACCGGAGTGCGTGGGAGTGTTTCTGCTTTGAATTAACAGAAGCTGTAATCCGCTATCTGATTTTCTGTGGTTTCCTCTCTGCAGACCTGTCTTGCTTATTTGACCTCCATCATTGCCTGTTTGATTGTGTTTCCCTTTCGATAGGTCTGATGCTTTGTCATGAGAAAAAAAAAATTCACTATGTGTTCTGACCGCATTCATCTGGGTAATTTAGTTTCATCTTATTTAAGGACGTGAAGAAGTTTGTAGCGGTACAGGAAATGGTGCAAATGCTTTAATTGTTAGTTGTTTTTCTTTTTGCACCACAAGTTTCCACTGCAAAAACGGAACTAAAAATAAGTAAAGTTTTCTTGAAATTAGTGTATCTGTCCTTGATTTGAGCAGGTAAATAAGAGGATGTGCCAATGGAATGAGTATTTTGACCCCTAAAATAAGATATATTGCCCTCTAAATAAGATGATGGAGATGAGATGTTCCTATTTTAAGTGCAAAAATCTCATTCCATTGGCAAATCATCTTATTTCTGTGCTCAAATCAAGGACAGATACACACATTTCAAGAAAATGTGACTTATTTTTAGTTTTGTTTTTGCAGTGTCCACTCTGTATCAGATAAAAGAGGATATTTAAGATGAGATTCTAAGAACATGTGCTCCAGTTGAGAGAATGTCAAAGCTTGTATCTAAATTCATCAAGCCTACCTTTTGATTTACAGTATCAGAGGGTGTAGCAAATTCCCTGTTTTGGACATAAAACATTCATACCTTCACCAGGCTTTCAAATTAAATTTTCACTTTTGCTTTGGTATTTATTTTAGCTTCATCACCACATGTTTAAAAAAACAGATGTATAAAGCCAGAGTATCTTTGATAATCACCAAAGATTACACTACACAGATATTTGGTTCAATTCAGTTTATTATATAGCGTCGATTATCATCACAAGGCGCTTTACCAAAAAAAGTCAAACCATACAGACAGAGTCCAAGTGAAGAGCATCCATTCCATTTGATCCAAGTAATCAAAGAATGCACTCATGTTGAGTTTATTATTCAAATGGATTAAAACGTTTTCAGTCTGAGGAAGCCTGGTAGATTGCATCGAGTCATTGACTTGCAGCGTTCCCTCCTGCAAAAGCATCTAGCGACAGTGAGAATCCGTCTGCATTGACCTTGCAGCAATCCCTCATATCGAGCATGCATTTAGCGACAGTGGAGCGGAAAACTCCCCTTGAACAGAAAGAAACCTCCAGCAGAACCAGGCTCAGTGAGAACGGCCATCTGCCATGAATTTCTATGTTGAATCAAGTAAAATGTACATCCATCCATCTATTTTCTTTAACGGGTCCAGGAGAGAAATCCAGACATCCCTTTCCCCAGCGACATCCTCTTGCTCATTCCAGGGATCCCAAGGCGTTCCCAGGCCTGACAGAATGTATAGTTCCTCCAGTGAGTGTGGGTCTTCCCTAGGGTCTCCTCCCAGTGGGACGTGCCCAGAAATCTTCCAAAGGGAGGGCATCCTGATCAGATGCCCAAACCACCACAACTGGCTCGTTTTGATGCAGGATAGTGATCTTAAATATACGACCAACAACACATAAATGGTTCACCAAACACAAACTCAGCTGTCTGTTAGTGGAGTTGAAAAGATGAAAGCTCGTAAAGTTTATATTTTAGGACCAATTGCCATGAATACGTTTCAATCTTACGTTTTATTTGGCCTAGTTACAGAGGCTTGCAACCCGGTCATGTGACTTAATGTGGAAAACTCAACAATTAAAGAAAGCATCTGCATTTATATGCATTTTGATAACATTTCTAGCAAGAAAAATCCATATAACTTTCATGATCTTCGTTCAGGGAAAGTAGAGAATCTTTTGCTTTTTAGTTTCACCGAAGAGTTCAGTGTCTCTTCAGAAAAACGTGGGAATGTTACATTTTCTGCTTCCCTGACCTGTGCCGACATTCCCCAAACTTTATGTGGAAAACACAAAATGTAACCCAAAAATCTGCAGTTATGTTAATTTTGATGGCCTCTCTAGCGAGAAGTATGCATAATATTTTCAGAACCTTTGTTCAGGGAATGTAGACAATTAGATTTCAGTCTGCAAAATGTCCGAATGTCAGATGTTCTACCGCTGTTAAGAACTACAGAACAACAGCCTGTCCACAAGTCATCACATTAATCAACACAATCATAATACAAAGTGTCCGGCGGGTATATAGCGAGTTGATTTCTTGAAGTGAATTTTCTCAAAAAGTTACAGTGAAAAATCCTTGTTTTTTTTTTGTAAATAATTTTATTGAATCAATAGGTTATTTTTTTGAATTAATGTAAAAAACATGTTATTGTATTATATGGTTCCCTGTTCCTGTTGGGCCGTAATGACACACCCCTTTACTAATGCACGCACTGCTCCTCTGTTCCCCCACAGTCATGTCCCCGTGGACTCCCAAAAAATGGTTAAGCTAGCAGCTGTAAAAGTTATGCCAGTCTGTATAAAAATGCTAATACACGAAGGCTAACAATGAAATTATATTGTGAAATTATATTGTAAAGCAGTTTTGTCAACGTAATGACGTCATTATCGGCACCAATTCTAACGTGGGAGCTGCATTTGTGCTTCGTGGCGCGTCCACTAACTGAACGCCTCCTGCTGTTTTAAAAGTTTGTTTCACATAATTTGTCTTAAAATAATAATTGGTGCTGCGTTGTTCTAATGCTGATTTTATTTTTACTGTTCTGTTTTTATATACTGTTTATATGTGTGCTTTTTTGCGCATTTATATTGTTCTTGACCATTTCATATTGTACATTATAATTATTAATACTTTCAATGTATATTACTTTATCTGTTAGTAACATAAAAAAAACTATTGTATTAACACAGTTGAGACGAGCAGCCACACTGGGAGCTGCATTTGTGCTTATGGTGTGTCCACTTACTAAACACCTCTTGCTGTTTTAAAAGGCATTAAACAAGCAGTCCAAAATCTTGCGTCTCGTCTCTGTGTTCTGCCAACCACCGTTACAAACACGCTACAGGTACATAACTCAATATTTATACGTAGGGGTTTTTCAAGGAGATGCATCTTTTTTCTTGCACTAATATACACCATGTTGCATATAAATCAGAGCTACTGGTAAACATAAATCTGATGTGCAGGGTCATCTGGTAAGTATCTGACGTAATTTTGAAAGGTATACATGACTCACATAACTTTATCAGAGATACTTAGAGTCAACGGGTGGCCATTTGCCTGCATAATATTGTCATGTCATATAAACCAAACAGTCTATCATACATACAGTCCTTGATTTGTGTAATGGACAGTCGTACCAGAAGGGACAGAGCACACGGTACTTCCTGGGGAAGCTTAGATCCTTCAGAGTTTGCAGCAGATTGTCTATTAATCTGTTGTGGAGAGTGTGATCTCCACTGCCATCGTCTGTTGGGGTAGCAGCATCAGAGAAACCGACTTAAAGAAGCTCAACAAGCCAATAAAGAAGGCCGTCTCTTTTCTAAGGACCCTTCTGGAACCTCTGGAGATGAAGTTACAAAAAATGATTTTTAATAAAATGAAGAACATTAGGGACAACACTGAGAATCATCTTCATCAGACTGCCCAACAACAGAGTGTCTACAGACAGAAGCTTCTCCAGATCCACTGTAAAACAGACTAATATAGGAGATCCCTCCTACATACAGCTATCAGCACCTACAACTTCTCTTTGAGGAAACCCCAATATGACTTATACCAACTTGATCAGTAGTAGTTTTTGGCATGGGCTGCAGGCAGCCGACCTGAGCGGGATTATTTTCTGTGACGCATAGGTGGTGACGCGGGGACTTAGAAAAAATAAAGGAAATTAAAAATAATCTGTGCCGCAAAAGCAGATTTCCATTGTTTATCATATCACTGTGCAGAAGTGAGAACTTGTCAAATTGGCACCCCTTGCAGCTGCAGTTGCTCATGCTTGCTGTGAGCAGATGCTGCAGCCAAGCACCCTGCACAGAGGCTGACAGGCTGAAGGCTTATTAGATGAGGAAAGGCAATAGAGAGGTGCAGCTCACATCTGGTTGCTCAAAAGGAATGGACAAGGGGGCTGCAGGGGATCCACTCTACAGTGCAATGGTCTAGTGGAAATAGTTGGCTAAAGTCAGTATTAAAAAAAATTGCACATCTCATTCAGAATAATTTTCCGGCCGTTAATTCCCAGGCATTTTTCTGAATGCCGTGAAATGGCTTATAAAAATAAGTATACAAAACAATTATGAGGTCACACAGGTGACTTGGTTTAGTCTTGCTTTTGGTCGTGAGTGACATGTTGTGGGATGGGAAATCTGTCGATTGTTGAGTGCCAAATAAATACAAATATGGACAGAAAACACTCAAACAAATTTATTCAACTTTTATGTTTTCTTTGTATTTACTCTGAAGCTTTTCGGCTCCACTTCAATTCGACATGTAATAAAAAGCTAACTTTTGTCATCTTTTTTTCTAATTCAGTACAAAATATTTTACATTCGCGACCTTTATTTTATGACATACCAAAATTGGTCAGTTTTACAGGTGTGTTTATTTACAATGTTCGCTATGAATTGGCTGGGGAAAATTATAACTTATGATTCATTAAATCCAGCCATACGTTTTTAGACAAGAGCGGACTAAAACTAAAAATGTTTACATGGACAATTTATGTTTGGGTCTGTTAGCTGGTCATCTGTCTCAATGTGTGAAAATAAAAAAAAGGGTAACATCACAAGTAATAGAGCCGAGCCCGCCTCATCCTTCTGCCCTTGTTTCAGTCTCATCCTCACATTTTCTTAATATTTACTTATTTATTTACATGGGATAGAGTGCACCACAAAGCATACACTGGATCTGTGGCATCTCTGTATTTGGGGCCAGTGAGACCTTGCTCCACCAGATGGCGCTGTGGAGCTCTATGTTCACAACAATCAGGGGGACAGGATTGTTCTGTAATGTAAAAAAAATAAAATAAAAAAACAGATTCCCTCACCAGTCAAAATTCTGTCAGAAACATTTGTGTTTATATATCTAAGTCTGCCAGATAAGAGTACTGACAAGCTCAGTAGGCTAAATCCTCTTGAGGCGACTTGATATTGTGGGCCCACCAACGTTTGTTTAAATCACTGAGCTATATTATAGCTCAGTGCGTGGGGCACAGATCCTGTGGTCCCAAACTCGGATCGTCCAATCAAAATACTTGAATTGCACACGTTACATTTACTTTCTGCCGGAAAGTGTGCAATCATCCGGGCAAGGCAAATTTATTTGTATAGCACATTTCAGTACAATGCAAAATGCTTTACATGATTAAAACATTGGAAAATAAAAACAAAATAAAAGAAAGTAAAAAAAAAATTTGGAAAATTTGAACAAAATAAAACATAGGAAAATGTAAACTAAAAGCAAATATTAATCTAGTGTTGGTTGTCCTTGCTGGCTCATTGAAGGATTGATGTGAATCTTTTCTGTTCAATAAATTAACACTATGAGTGAGCCTTTATTTATATGTATAAAAAAACGCAATTGACTTAATGGAGCATAGAAAATAAACTGGTTAATATCTTGGATCTGTTCGAGGAGAGGAAAACGAGGTACACAAAAATCTCTAATAAAAAATATATATCATCAAAGACGACACAAGCAAAACCTCCAGACCACGATGAGTTCATGGAAGAGGTTTTTATAGTGTACTGAGAATCAATGACTAAAGAAGCTGCGTTTCAGATCAGATCAGAATGCATCAACAGGGTGTGACTATATGATTCTAAACAATTGTCGTGTATGTGAAACACCTTGACCAATCATGAAGAACCAGTCCTTGTTTGACGTCAATCCTTGGCTCAAGAAGTTGTTCTTTTGGCACGTTCCAGATGTATTTCCAAGGACCCATTAAAAGAACATTATTCCAACTGGTCAGCGTAACACAAAAGGAAGTATGTTATCTATCAAACACAGAACCACATTCCAGGAACTTGGAAAAACAGTTAGCGTTTACAAACTCCCTTTCTGGAAAGGTCTACGTGCTGTTTTGACAGGACATTAATTCTTGGTTTATGTTATGTTAAGTTTTACAGTAACATCCCTTCTATTCACCTACAGAACTAACATCTTAGTTCATTTTGGTATAATATCCCCAATTTCCTCTTTAGCCAACTTGATGGCTTAAATCTGCTGCTCGTTTCAGACTTTGATGTAAATAAGCTTCCTGTGACATTGTCAGATTTCCAGAAAGAAATATTGTTGTAGTTGAAAAGTTATTTACACACAATTTCTCATCACCCTCTACGATAATTTGGAATAATAGATCTGTGTTTAATCCACGACAAATCCTTGTTTTTCAAGAATTTCTTTAAAAGAAATATTTGGTATGTGATCCATTCGATGGATGATGATAATGTCTTTACTGGATTATCAAAGTTTTTGAAAAATAACACAAATCCAACCATCCTGTTTTAGACTTTTATCATTCTCTGAATGCGCTTCCACAACAATTTAACAGTTTTGACCAGAAGCAGAATGACTTATCAAACTATACAACCACGGTCTTGAACAACATGAACAATAAACTTTTCAGAAGCAAGTTGCAGCAATTTCACTAGAGTTCTGGTCTGTTCTCCCGGCATTGACTGTAAAAATGGCGGCACTCTGTGTCTGCAGTAGGTCACTCTTGCTTTATTTCTTGGGCGACAATAACTAATAATGATATCCTAGGTAAATTTCATAAAGATTCAATCACTAAATTAAGATCAATGTATACTGCTCCAAAAAATAAAGGCAATACTTGGAGTTACATTGTGTTGTTTAAGTGTTTTCTTTATTTTTTTGATACTTTCCCTATAGCTCCTAAAGCCCAAGAAATAGACTTCACATTTATGGCCGACATTATACTGACGCCATCTTAAGTTTTACATAGAAGACGTTTTGATCTAGTTGACAACAGTTGCACTCTTTGTGAAAAATGATATTGAAACAACCAGCCATCTATTATTCTTTTGTGCAGTTGTTAAAAACTGTTGTGGAGATTTACAGACATAGTTGACCAGTAAATTTTCATCATTTCTAATTTCACGTTCTAGAGATGGCATACCTTTTGGATTGCTAACTAAAAAGCAAAGATAAAGAACACTGTTATAATCTTGTCTTGTGTTTGGCTAAGTGTTTTGTTCACATGAACAAAACAAAGAAATATCCCCCTAATTGAAACCTTTCATTTCACAAATTACCTTTTATTTGAATGTGAATTCTTTAAAACTTGTGAAAAGACCCCAAGACCAAACACTTCCCTTCTGAGCAATGTCTTACATATTAATTAATATACTTGTATTGCATGTCCCCAATACACTGAATTATTATTATTATTATTATTTGACTTCTATTGTGTATTCTTTCATTTATTTTTGTCCCACTTGTCCTTAAAAATGTAAGACTAAAGGTGCGTTCACATTGCATAACAAAGTTTCCACTTGTGCTTGCTGTCCCTTGCCTGACATTATCGCAGCTGTTCGCACAGCGGGCGACAAGCCAGAAATACAGCAATATGCTTTCTAGTGACGCTTTCACTTCCCTGCCACTCCAGCTCTTCTCCAGGCTTGCTCCTTTCTGGACTTGCCTCGGTAGTAATAATTGGTAGAGTCATACAACTCAGGCTGACCACAGACCACCACTGTCAGCTTGTCTCCCATGTTGACTGAAAACTGCTTTGTCTCCGCTGCAGTCCTTCACACCACATCACACCCACACCCAGATCCTGATTGGTTGTCGTTGAGCGACAAGACACAAAAGTTTAGCTTTTCTAACTCCAGCCATGGTCGCTTCGCATCCCTCACAGGTTTCATGTCTCTCTGGCTTTGGTTTAATCGGCAATTGCTAGAATTACCTCTGTGGCCTCGTTTAGCGTCGTTTTTCGACACGTCATTCCCCTGTGGCACCTGAACATTGTCGCTGTCGAGCTCCACACGGCTCCGCGGAACGAAATCCATCTGGCGAGAGTCAACGGGTGGCCATTTGCGTGCATAATATTGTCATGTCATATAAACCAAACAGTCTATCATACATACAGTCCTTCATTTGTGTAATGGACAGTCGTACCAGAAGGGACAGAGCACAATCTGTCGCTCGGCCTGCCACATTCGCGCTCAATGTGAACCCACCTTAAGATTGTATGGTCTATTGTGTTTGTTGTAAAGTTTCAATAAAAAATTAAAAAACAACGTGATACTCGTGTGACAGGGTTGCAAGCCGATATAAATGAGTAGGCCAAATAAAACGAAGAATAAGCAGCCAAATTGTGACAATACTACACTTCCCCTTGAGGACCACAGTGGGTATTACACGTTTTTCAGCGAGACTGCTGTAGAAAAAAACAAACTCGGTTCATAGGAGCCTCCCTGTGTCAAACAGTGTGAAGGAAAAATGTATTTTATTTAACTCGATATATCATAGAAACAGTAGCCCTCTGAGCCAAACTTGAAAGTAGAGATTGCCTGAAAAGAGAAAGAGTGGAAAAAAGTCCCTTCTGCGATCAAGATCTGTCTTCAAAGTGTCAGAACTAAAAGGAGGAACTGAAAGAGGAGTGGAAAGAAGTGCAGCAGGCACAAGGCGGCATCGCTACACACCAGAGTAAACTGTCCTCAGCTACTGTTATTCACTTGGATCGATTTTATTACCACCAAAGTCCTTTAATAACTCTTTACTTTGTATCTTAAAGCCACATAACATGTAAAGCTGCTTTCAGTACTGCTTGTTTCCGTTTAACTGGCCTGAGCTCAGGCGGCTTTATTCACCCTGTGTTCTAACAATTATTGCTCCCTCTTCCCTTTGTAATGGTGTCATCTAGCTGGATGACAGGAAGCAGACGGGCACTAAAGAGCTGCCCTGCTCCATTTTACATCATATGCAGGTTTTTGGATTAAAACAAGAAAAAAATCAAGGCAGCATAAACCATATGTTCTGAACATATTCCAAAACAACAGATGGAGATACTTAAAAACTCAACTTTATTAAACAATACAATGAGTACACAGTTGGCCCAGTGGAACAATCTCAATTTAGTACACATGTGCAAATGTTTTAAAACACCCCTTAATTTCTTCCGATTTTGCAAGGACAACGAGAAAAACATGTGCAAACAAAAACAAAAAATCTGATATACAACAATAGTTTGAACAATTCTGTCAGTGTTGAGTTGATCCTCTTTATTTTGCCAGCACAGCCTGTGTTCATTTACCATCTTCCATGATTTAGATGGCAGCAACAATGGTTCTGGGCAGGCCAATTCATCACCCTTGATAATTTAACTCATTTGGTAAGATAACTAATTTGGCTTTAAATTAGTAAAAATCGAGTATTGATTTTATAAATGCATATTCTGGCAAAGTGAAATGGAGGACCATCTACCGTATCGGACCATAAGGCGCACTTAAAATCCATAAATTTCCTCAAAAATGTATGGTGCGCTTTATAATCCGGTGTGCCTTATACATGATTTAAGTTTTGTTTACTGATTTTACGCGGTACAAAGAAAAATCTGTTACAATGTGTAAGTATGACTTTGGTTGCAACGAAGCCGCTCCGCTCAGTGGATATTCAGAGCATTACGGTACACTGTGTCACTACCTGATCGGACCCACTGAGCTATATAATACACTGGAGTGCTGATTTTGGCCGCCATCTTGCTACTCCCTACTCTAACAGAATCCCATATGATTTGGTTGCAACAACAAGCAGTTTTCTGGCTGTGTGAAAACATTTCATAGGTAATTCTACAGTCAGTGGATGTACTAACACTATCAACTACTAGGACATTAGGTGCTGAGATATTTTACATGTTATTCATATTAAATATACATATATGTATATATAAGTATGTGTATATGTATATATATGTATACACATATGTAAATATATGTTTTTGTATATTGTTATTTATATATTTATAAATGTTAAATATATATATTTAAATGAATAAAATGCAAAATATTTCAGCACATGACTTTCTCAGTACTTGATATTTTTAGAACATAACATAAAAGTATATGGCATTTGACATTTTAAAAGTTTTAAGCCCCCCCCTGAACAGGAGAAAATCCTTGTTATTCGATGCTGCAGCGCACATATTCCCTAGTTACTGGGGGGAAATAGGGAGTACCAATATGGCGGCTGGTGGCTTCAAAGCGACTCGTTCTAACAGACGGTGATTAGCACTCCAGTGTATAATATAGCTCAGTGATCGGACCCCTAAGCTGTCTACAAGACCGCCTGACTGTAATGTCGAAGTGCATTCATGTAATTGTAAGGTAACCCGCGCCCAGAATAAGCATTAGTAACAATAAACCAAGTAAGTTAATTAAATATAAAGGTTAAGTTTATTTTAGCCTTATGTTAAAAACAGGGCAGTTTAATCCAATTACTCTGTCCTCCCGACAGAGACGGATAGCTCTCCCTCTCAGGAGAGAGCTGTGTACACGGGAGAATATGGAGAATATTCAATGCGCCTTATAATCCGGTACACCTTGTGTGTGGACATAGAAACGTCCATTCAAAGTGCGCCCTATAATACGGTGCGCCTCATGGTCCGAAAAATACGGTATACTCTGCCCAGCAAGAGGGAAGAGAAACTGACCAAAGAAAGAAAAAGAAGTTGTAACCAGGAGAAAACAAGAGTCTATATTGGCACAGCTAATATTACCAGGTGGAGACAATTCATGAGGGAGTGCTGGCTCTAAACTAATGCGGAGGTTGCAGGTTTTCTGCTGAACCGCAGGTAAGTTAATTCAATGTAACAGTGAAGTTTATTTCTGCCGTTATGTTAGAAACAGGGCAGTGTAGTCCAGCAGCTACTCTGTCCTCCCGGTAGAAAGGGCTCGTTTGTCCGTCTCCGTCTCAGGGAGCATGTGTGTACACGGGGGGAGCAGAGGGATGAGCCAGCCTGTTCACTGTCTATAGTGCAGCAGCAAGACTGGGTCTCTTTACTGGTGTTCATAGTCGCTTATATATAAACAAAACGCGATTCACAGAATTTACAAGCGACTTTAGAAAAAAACAAGCGGACTGGAAAATAATGCCAAAAGCTATTTCACATGATGACCGTAGCTGTTAGCTATTAGAGACAGCTAATACATGGAGGACATGTTTACATTGTCACATTTATGACACTCCGCGGCTTCCGTAGTAGTTATTACGGCAAAGTTGTTTGTGATTCATTTAGCGCACCACAAGATGGTGCACTAAATGAATCAGATGTGCTAGTGTGAAAACTGTGCACACTGGGGCTTTAATATCCAGGTATGTTTTTTTACTGCTCTAATGTTTAAATATCTATCACACACAAAAGAAACCTACTGTTAATCAGACTATTTGACCTACATCTTTGACCTTTTTGAACTCTGGCCAACAGATTACTTTAAAGCTGCAGTAGATAACTTTTGTAAAAATGCGGGGTTTTTTTTTACATATTTATTAAATCTGTCACCATGTTCTGGCAGTAAAATCCAGCTGTTGTGGGTCCTCCCAGTGGTCCTACTGTCATTTATAGAAATACACCGTTCCTGGTCAGAAATAACCAATCAGAGCCAGGAGGAATGTCCCAGCAGTGTACGTGCTGCTCTCACCCCTCCCCCATACAGTGCTACTGTCATTCAAGTTCAAAATTGCAGATGGGCTGCAGCTGTGAAGAGAAATGGTGGCGAAAGAACCCGCTTTACAGGACAACTACCAATTTCTCAAGTGGCACCTGTTCAGAAAACAGACAGGTAAACATTGGATCAGCATGGCAGGCTCTGCAGTGGGGGAGGAGCTGTGGAGGGAGGGCTGCAGCGCTGCAGAGGTGTGCTTGTTCACAGACTAAGTCACACAGTTTTTTTTCAGAACTCCCCACTGCAGCTTCAAGAATGCTTTGTGTCTTTAAAGACACAGCCTTCAGGAATGATCTCCTGCTAAAAGGGTTTCAGGTTTGACACTTGTCTTTTTGTCCTTTATGGGTTCAGTTTATTCAGACATTTTTGAGAATTTTCCACCCATATAGGAAGACCTTTGCAGATTTTCAGTAGATGAGTCATTAGTTTTGTCCAAAATGTACAATCTTCCGCCTGTTTTTCATGAGTAATTTATGTTTTTGGACCAGGCTCTATTGGCTCCACAGTAGAAGATCACTGAAGGAGTTATATGTGATTTTTACTCTAGTTGTTGCAAATCTGTGGCTTGGAGTGCTCTCTCTATCTTAGTACTGGCTCATAAATCTAACTATGATACATGCGTTTATCCCGGATTGCTTTTAATTGGTTGCTCCGGGATCATGCTCTGCATCCTCCACCTCTGTGATTTCTTCCTCGGACTTGATCGTTGAAACAGGATGGAAGAACTGCAAACACAAGAAGAAGGGAAAAAAAATCATTGGAACCACCTGTGTACAAACACTGATAGTGACACTGGTGCCAAAGATATAAAGTGTGTTTCATATTGTGAACTGGAAGGTAAATCACAGATAATTTCCAAAATTGTTTACAAAGACAGTTCTGAAAAGTGTGGCATACATTTGTATTCTGCCCGCTTTAATCTAATACCCATAAATAAAGTCCAAGGCAATTCTAAATTGTTACCAATTAAAAAAAAAAAAAAACAGAGTCCCTTTGCATACATTTTGGTAAATGCAGCTGTTCCATGAAAGCCCCAGGCATTTGTTAGAGAACATCCGTGAATCAGCAGCTCAAGTGGGAGAATCAGGACAACCGCTGGCCATGCACTCTACAAATCTGACTTATGTGGGACAGCGGCACAAAGAATGCTGTAAGATGTCCCATTTGACATCTGCTGCAAGTCATGTAGGGGACACAGCAATCATGTGGAAGAAGGTGCTTCGGTGAGACCTAAACTGTAAACATTTTGGGAGTCTAATTGTGTGTGTGGAGGAAAACTAATGCTGCACATGACCCTGAATGCACCATACCCACAACGAGGTATGGTGGTGGCATGCTGTGAGGCTGCTTTTCAGCAGGTACAGGTAAGCTGATTAGAGTTGATGGGAAGATATGTGCAACTAAATACAGGCCAAAAGAGACAGAAAAACCTGTTAGAAGAAACAAAAAGTTGAGGTTGGGAATGATTTAGATTAATGCATATTTATGTCAGAATGACCCAGATCTAAGTTAAATAGAAAATATGTGGCAAAACTAGAAAACTACTGTTTGCAGACATTCCACTTCTAATGGAAAATAGTCATAAAATTCAGTGTATGCAAAGCAGGTAGAGATATCCTCATAGGAGTTGAGCAGTAAAAGGTGGTTCTAAATATATTACATAACTTAGAGGGGCTGAATAGGAACGCACCCAACACTTTTCAGATTTGGATTTGTCAAAAATTCTGAAACCCGGTGTCCTTTGCCTTTAACAACACAATTATGCGTTCCTTGGTGTTGGTCTACCACATCTAATAAAATACATTTCACTTTGTTTGTTTTTTTACCTGCCAAAGTGTGGAAAAGTTCCCAGGGTGTGAAAACATCTGCAAGGATGTGTGTGTGTGTGTGTGTGTGTGTGTGTGTGTGTGTGTGTGTGTGTGTGTGTGTGTGTGTGTGTGTGTGTGTGTGTGTGTGTGTGTGTGTGTGTGTGCAGTATGAGGAAGTGCTTACATTGAGCGGATCGTTTTTTTCCAGGAAATTTTTGTACTTCTCAGGAGGACGAGGAATCGGAGGAAGCAGAACTTTACCCAACCTGAGACATAAAATAAGCTTTAGGGAAATTTTATAATCCATGTTTCTGAGTAATCTTTTCTAAACTTCATTATGAAACAGAAAGTTGGCATATGATTATCAAAGAAAAAAGAAAACACCCTTTGGGTTGCTTAATAGGTCTTGTGTTTATTATCTTTTGACTTCCTTCCTCTTATTGGCTATTTTGGAACCCATTAAAGGTACGTTGTGTGAGAAAAACAGAAGTTTGGCGAAGATGCTGGCCTGTGGTTTTACACATGAAAAGAAACAACCTGCTGCCTTTTTACTTCTTCTTTCTACACTTTTTGCTCTGGAAGAAACTTCACAACTTCTGTAAACTCAAAGGTCACTTTTATCCTTTTTTTCCCTTCATAGGTCAGTTTCGTATTTACGAGACATGGCCTG
This sequence comes from Fundulus heteroclitus, assembly GCF_011125445.2. Taxonomy (NCBI): domain Eukaryota; kingdom Metazoa; phylum Chordata; class Actinopteri; order Cyprinodontiformes; family Fundulidae; genus Fundulus; species Fundulus heteroclitus. The sequence goes on from NC_046366.1 coordinate 8,940,536, forward strand.
CTTGATGAGTCAGTTTAGAAGGACATGGGTAATAAGGGGAAGTTTTCTTTTAAATGGCTACAACGGCCCTTCTTGTTAACCAGAATCATGCTACCTCTGATGGCGCAGCAACAACAGCACAGCCAGGAGCATCATGGGTACTCCAAGCGAAATCACAGCAATTACCAGAGGATCGAGTCTGAACGATGGCTCCCCGACCGCTACGTACACACAGATGCACATGGAGACAGGTTATTTTACTGGGGACATCGCTGTACGTCAGCTTTAAGATGTCCCGCCAGCTCAGAATGAAAACAGGAACCAGTCACTGATCAAGTCTGAGAAAACCAAAGTGTACTCACTGACTGTGGGACTCCACTCGCTCCACTGAGTGCATCCAAAGCAGAACTCCAATATCCTTGCCCTCATCCTCACCTTGTAGGTGTGACCAGGAACAACGTTTGGCTCCAGGTGTTGCAGCTTATCGCTGAAGTTTCTCAGTTTTTCCTGTTTTGAAAAGATTGTTTTTCTTCTTTTAGTGGGTTGCCTCAAGCTGAAAAATATCCCAGCTGGTGTGTGATGTATATCCACACATACACGGAGACAGACGTACCTGTTCACCCATGTCCAGCTGGTAATTAAAACAGTGTGGTGGAAAGCTCTCGCTTGGAGCATCCCAGGTGACATTAAGGCTGCCGTCCTGAACCGATGCTGTAACGTTCGCCGGAGGAGGGATGATGTCTGTGGCGAAACCCAAATGACCACAGGTTACAGTTAAGGCCAATATTGTTACTAGCAAAACAACATAAACATGGTATCAGAAAAATCAAATACATAATGTATCCGTTTAAGTACATTTTGTTTAAAAACTTGTAAAATTCTGTATTCTCTGTGATTAATAGAGAAAGAAAAAAATGAACCTCTTTGAGGTTAGAAGGATCTCCTTCACTGCGAAAAGAGAACTAAAAGTAAATAAGATTTTCTTGAAATTAGTGTATTTATCCTTGATTTGAGCAGGTAAATAAAATGATCTGCCATTGGAATACGATTTCTGGACTTAAAATTGGAACAATTAATTTCTATGATCTTATTTCAAGTCCAGTTTATCTAACAATCTTATTATAGGGGTCAAAATACTCATTCCATTGGCAGATAATCTTATTTATCTGCTCAAATCAAGGACAAATACACTAATTTAAAGAAAATTATACTTATGTTTTAGTTCTGTTTTTACAGTGTTGCTTTGGGCAATTATCATACTGTGTTTTGCTTTCAAGAATGATTTGTTGTTAAAACCACAAACTTCACATGATATTAAAATTTCCCAATAAATAAATGTATTGTTGTAATTGTTACTATTCCTCATTTTCCTCACTGTAAATTCAATGAGAGTGCCAGTAAGTATTGTTCATGTTTGAAAATGTGATTATGTGCTGTCATTGTGAGCTAGTCCTGAAGTAGCCACTTCAATAGCTTTAGATGCTTTTCTGGTAGTTTTTAAGAGCAGGTTTGGGGTTTGTGGGGCTTCGACCACAGTGAGGTGCAGTCTCAGACATCAAAAAGTGTGCAAGGGTTTTGTTTTTAATAAATATAATCATCCCTTTTATCATTATAAATACCACAGATAAACTTGGAAGTCCATTTCTTCCATCTCTACCTGCAATAATCTTTAACTATCTCCAGCTTTTGGCAATAAAGTGTATTACTTTACATTTAAATAAATAACTTTATGCCTAAATTATTTAGAGAAGAGGAAAAATATATCATTGCAGCACTTGAGTGTTTGAATCCTTAAATAACTTCAGTTTTGATCTTCCTTAAGACAAAACTAAATCTGACTGAATCAAAGCCTAGCAAAGCGGAAACTGCTTTCGGTGTCTTGTCACGGAGATATTTGACTGTTTGCCTGAATTTTTAAGCATTTTTATCAAGAGTTGTTGTCCTTCTTTCTCAAGAACAAAAAGGTGCTCCACCAACAGAGTGACACAAGAAGAAGCGTCAGCGTTCTAAACCCCAAATTAAATGCGGACCTTTGTCATCATGCCCTGGGGTGTTAATAAAGCCAGCATGGGAAGACCTGCTCCACGCTCCTACAATGATTAAGATCAAGCATGCTGCACTATAATCACTTTCACCTCCTCATTTCCTGTTGAGACAATTCCACTTTTCACCAAGAAAAGCAACAAAAAGGCTATTTTTATCTTGGTGCTTTACCTCCTGCTGTAACGTGAGGTTTGTTCCAGAGCAGTTTGGTGTGCAGACATTTAAAACACTAAGGATATAACACGTTGCATAGGTGACATATATCTTCTCTTTTTTTTTATTCTGAGGTGAGCCTTGACGGATAGGACTGTTACTTTCGCATCTCGTGACTCAAATCTTAACACGTGTAATCAGTTCTTACTGCTTTGAGTGAGTTACTGCTTTCATGTATTTATGGCCATTAGAGAACAAACACTGATGACTTTAATTGAATTTTAGAACTATTACCTCTAATTAAAAAAACAGATATTCTGTGTGTCCTGATCTGCTGACAGCAGTACATATCTATGTATTCTCTGTGTATTAGCAAGTTCAACTACTCAACAAGAACAGTGTGTGTCTTTGATAATTACGCAATGAATCGTCGTCAAACGATGCTCGGCAGCACATCCAGGCGCCACGCAGGGTCACGTTAAAATCGACGGCTACCTCCCTATGCTCGCCATCTTGGAGCATCCAGGATATGAACCCAACTCTCTTCGCTGAGCCTTGGAGTCGAGAATCCACCAATTCGTCATTTTCAGAAACCCTGCAAAGAAACAAGCAGGAATACTCAGAAATCAAATCAAATCAGTTTATATAGCGGCCGCTCACAACAGAGTCAGTTCAGATGTATCATACAGACAGATTGGTTCAGTTTTCTATCTAGAGAAACCCAGCGGACTGTTCTCGAGTCATTCACTTGCAGTTGAATGACTCGAGACTTGTTTTTAAATCTCTTAGAAGTAAGTTCTGTGTGCATGTGAGTTACATTACCAAAAGCATGGAGGAAATAAATTGGATCACCTGACAGAGACAGACAGCTCAGCATCCTGGTCCAAAGTGTGGAAGGACCAGGAACAGTTGAGCAGGTTTGTCGGGTAGACGAGACAGATGACAGCTTTTGAGGTGTTTGGCAATTCTTCACATGCATCAAGCCCTGTCGCATTCTGTATGTGGACAGAAGAGGAGAATTAGGAGAAACTGAAACATAAGTTTATGCTAAAGCATCGTTTGTTAGCCGCTGCAAGGCATTTTGAATCGGGAAGAATAACTGAATGCTCACGTCGTTGGGAGAAAAGGTACAGACGTCTGAACTGTTGCCCTCTGTCTCCGATAAAAGAAAACATGAATCCAGATTTAGAACATGAGAGACAACCAACAAGACATCCTCATCAGGTTCACATATAACCTGAGCACCGCAGCTGTATGCACAGAGCTGTAAAACCTGACAAATCAAACATGCTTTGCATCAATGGATCATTCTAAACCCTTCGCCTTTTGCAGTTATCCTTGAATCTGAATTCACGGCGGTTTCCAGCAATATTGTCTTAAGGAGAAAAGTAAGGCCCCACCCTGATAAGCAGTTTAATGGTTCCTCGTGCGGCTTCTATTGTTTATTTTAGTCATGATTGTTTTGGGACAGAGACACCCACCTTGTGAGATCCACAGCAACAGGAAACTGCACCAGAGGGCAGGAAAGGCGGGAGAGAGCTTCATAATCCGTCTAAAATGTACACATACACACAGACATCAGATTCACAACACAGGCTCTCTAGTATTTGGTGTTTAAGGAGTCCTTGTTGGCATTAGGCACTCACCTTGCTGTAAATACGTGAATATCTGATTATATTCCCACAGACATGAGTCTCAGCTTTTGAGACGGACCACATGCAGCACAGAGGCTATCGAACACGTCTACTGTGGGTGATTTCCTGGCTTTTTAGCCAGGAAATCACCCACAGCAGACTTGTGCCTCTAGACTTTTTAGACTTCCCCTTTTTAACTTCTTTAATGCACACAGGCTGACTTCTTGTAAGTCACCTCGGAGAAGGTTCTAACTGATTTAAAGAAACCGCTTGGCTCATTTCTGTACCGACTCTGATACCTTCAAAGTTTCAGAAACACAGTCGTCAACCGCACTGAAAGACAGAAAGCCCTTCTGTGTTTACACACGGCTCCCCCTCTGATTAAAGGACACGCTACGGCAGCTCACTGCACATATCAGCTCATATATCTTAGGAGGGAGACCTCAAACGCAACATTCTGTCTGCTATGCCACAATGAAACCGTTATTAAAAAATTAAAAAAAGAGTAAATAAGGCGGCGTTACCTCCTTCTGTGTCCCCACGCTGCTGCTGAATGCGTCTCTCTCTCTGCCAGGAGACACAACGAGACCTTTTGGGGGAAATATGAATAATGACGTCACCTACTGTACAGATCAGCAGGAAACCAAGACTGGGTTTTTTTTTTTTTTGTTCCATCACTCTGTTCTTTGCTTGTGTATGTACATATCTCAGTGCCCTGCACAGGGAGAATTTTCATGGAAATAAATCAACAAAGCAAAACAAAAACAGAGCTGTAAAGGTACATGAAAAATTTTGTGTGAGATTTGTGACAGGGGGATTGGGGGCTGAGGGAGTGGAGAGGGGTGAACGGACCGCTCGCTGCCCATATGGGCGTTGTTGTTGTGTGACATTCACATTTGATTGAATTTATTTATTTGAATTCATTCATTTAAGGAATTTAATATATATACATATATATATATATATATATATATATATATATATATATATATATATATATATATATATATATATATATAATTTTATAGGTTTACGTGTGTTTTGAGTATAAATGATTAAAGTAAATGAAAACCCAAAACCCAGTCTCTCTGAAAAATCTAATTTTTACATTTTTTTGCTTTTACATTGCACTATAATTTTTTTTTTTTTTTTAATGTAGAAAAATATTACAATGCACTGTACTGTATTTGTGTCCATCGCTTGCTGGGGCCTCCTTCTGCGTGAATCACTGTATCGATGCGGTGTGTCAGAGAAGTCATCAGCCTGTGACTCTGCTGAGGCGTTCAGGAAGCCCTGCTTGCTTTAACAATGACCTTTACCCCACATACAACGTATGTTGGGCAGGTGCCGAGTCTGGCGGGGAAATGAAACCAGCCTCTCCGTAAATTCTGTCAGCACAGGGAAGTGTGAAGTACACTTTCAAGCCTTGTGGTAAGACAGATGCCCAGACATTGAAAACCGGCATTCATGGCTCCCCAGATCATCAATGACTGTAGAAACCTTACCCTTGACCTCGAGCAGCTGGGATTCAGAGCCTTTCCACTCTTCCTGCAGAGTCTGGACTTTAATCCAAGCAATATAACTTTGCACTAAATAGCAACACTCCAGTTGTCTTTCTCCTTCTTGTAACTCATTTCCTAGATACTGGATACCAGGAGCCTCCGACAGACACAACCCACATCTTGTGAATATCCTCCAAACTCTTGAATAATCTTCTCGGTCTGTGTCCCAGTTGCTTTTGCAACTTTTTCTACCACAGTTTTTTTCTTCCACTTAACTAACCATGATTGTGCTTGAACACAACACTCTGTGAACAACCAGCTTCTTTGACGTTGACCTTTTTGGAGGGGCTCAGCGGTACTGACAACTTTCCATTCGGCAGTTTTCTTTCCTAACACATTCCTGTGTTCAAAATCTATTTTATTGGAACCGTGGAATATTTACATATTCTGACACAATTGGATTTTGGGGTTTCATTAGCTGTGAGCCATAATAACAGAAATAAATGTTCTGATGTGTCTCAATAATTCAGGTAGAAAAATACAAACAAACAAACAAACAAAAGTGACATTTTTTGTTAAAATGTTTCGTCCCTTCTCCTTTTCTTCAAGGAGAAGAGACAAAACGTTTCAACAAAAAAATAACCTGTCCAGATGAGGTACCCAATTTACTTCTTACTTCTACTTTTTTTTTTTGCACCTTAAACAGATGGTTGTTTTGAGTCCATATGGTATAAAGAGTTTTTTTTTATTATTAAACGACTCAAATAAAATAGTTGTTTCTAAATTGAGATGCACCTGTGTGTTATTACCAAAGTGATGAACGTTAACATTGCTCTTGGTAAAAAAGTCTAACCATCAGATCCTAATAGGTTCTCAAAAGCTGAAGAGTTTATCATCTAACTCGCTCTGCAGCTCCATCCTGGCAGCACCATTAGCATTATTCTCTGTGTTGTTTTTAAAAACGATTCAATCTTTGCCATATAAGAGGCTCTGTAATTTAAAGGTTTTAAACTCTGCCTATGTTGAATATTCACTGTGAACAAACAGACCACCGCTTTATGCAACTATAAGGTTTGCAGCAAGAGTGTAGGATAAGGGAGGTTTTTGTTTTGTTTTGTTTTTATCGTTACTCTGCACATTTCATTTCCCAGACCACATGTGTCTCTTCTCCCTGTTGGAGTAATGAACTGCGGGAGGCACTGCTGAACGAGGCCTAAAGAGAATTCTTCCTTAAATGATTCTGAATCATTTAAGGAAGTTCAATACAGGGTGGCTTGCTATTAAGATGGTTTTCACTTCGGTTTAGTGGTTACCAAACGAATACACAGAAAAGAGGCCATGTGAAGTTTAGCACCGCTACAGCGCCATAAAACCTGCTGACGATTACCAATAGATATCTAGTCTGTTTTCTACAAAAAAAAAGAGGAAGAAAAAAAAGACGGAAAGAAGTTGTGTGTTGTTGTTCCAATCCTACATTACCACACATTCCTAATGCAAAGCTGCTAAATAAAAGCAATCATGTGATTGATTGTGTTATGTATTGACAAAATGGCAATAATTATGACACTATCGTTTCACTATCGCTGCTCAGATTGCATTAGGTTATTTTCTTACCACCAGGGGGCAGCACAGACCACCCTTTATTCTTTATCAACAATTAAAACTTAGATCATGCTGCTTTGTGCCTGTCTGGGTGGCGGGACTTTATCACCGCCTCGCAACGTGTCTATAATTGTAGTTTTATTGGTTTAAAATAAGCTGCCTAACTTACTAGCTTTACACTTTGATTTTCGGACAGGCTGAGAAGTGGTATGAAATCTTTAAGAAACAGGTTCTAGTCCATTTATTTGTCCTTAAACCGCTAACCTGCAACTTCCTGCTTTCGTATTTACCGTCACCACAGGGGGTTTGGGAAAAACGAAAGCATTTACTGCTTTCGAAGAAGCACGCAAGACGACGGACGAGCTTTGAGGTTCTGGTTCTAGCGCAGAAATGTCGGCCAGAGACGCGCTTAGGCGCAACAAAACCAAACTCCTGGACGTCTTATGTGGAGACCGCATTCTTATCCTGCAGAAAGTCTTTGAGAAGAATCTGATCACTCTGAGGGAATACAACGGTCTGAAGGGAATCAACAAGGAGAACGATGAGGGCCACGTTGTGGAGCTTGTGGACAAGATCATGAATAAAGGAGAAGAAACCTGCCAACTCTTCATAAACCTCCTGCAGACAGATGCGGACATTAAAACGACTTATCCCGATCTGAGGAACATGCAGTTCAGTGACGTCAGAATGACCGAGCCGGTCCAGGCTAGCTCACCTTGTTCAGGTAATTCAGGTCACACCGCGTGCTATCATTTTTCTCCTGGTTATGAAACATCTCATTTATGCTTGTGTTGGCCTTTTCACCCAGGTGACGCGGGGCCAGAGAATAAAAAGCTGAAGGTGAGGTCCTGGTATGGAAACAGGTTGTATTTTTCATCAGCGTTTATTATAGAAACAAAATATAGGCTTGACTATATCGGTTCAGGTAACTCAATGGTAATTTATTTCAACATGCTGTTACACGTCCTGATAAGATCGGACGTTCCCCTTTATTACACTGTACTGCAATCCTGCTCAGTAGTTAAAAGCATGGACAACTTGGAGTTTGCTCCCGCTTAATATGGTTATAATATCAAGAGAGATTATATAGGGGATGGAAACAGCTGTAAAGGCTGACATTCATTTTTATGAGCATTATAAGCCTAATTCCAGGAAACAAAGCTCATTTTTTTTTCTTTTTAGATGACAGGAAAAGGATGGCAAAATGTTTGTAGTTGTTGCGTTTTAGTGATATTTAGCTGCTCCTGTCATGTATTCTGTGATAATCTGTAGCAGCACTAAATCGGTCCTGCAAGGATGTCTTGCAGCTTGGACAAACTGGAACTATTGGCTTATTATCTACAGAAATAAAGTGTTGAGATCCTTGGATAAGGGATTATTAAACATTTATTACAACAAATCATGCTTGATTTATAAATATCTCAAGATAAACAATTAATCTAACTCGTTGCTAGGATTCCCAGCTTGAGCTATTTGTTCCTCAACCTACAGGTGCTTATCAGTAAACTGGAACATCAACGAAAAGTTCATTTATTTCAGTAATTCAGTTTAATAAAGGGAAACTCTTGCTATGAGCCTCAGCTTTAAGTTAGTTTTGTCATGCTCCCCTGCTATGTATTTTGCTGAATAGCTTAAACCTACCACACTTTTTTCCTTCCACTCAACTTTCTAGGAAATTGCTTGGATACAGCGTTCTGTGAGCAACCAGCTACTTTAACACTGACCTCTTGTGGCTCACCATCCTTGTGAAGCTTGTTGATGACTGTTTTCAGGACAGTCATCAAGTTAGCCATCTTTCCTCATGGTTGTGTCGCCTACTGAGCCAGACTTAGACCTTTGAAAGGCTCAGGAAACCTTTGCTTTAAGCTAATTAGCTGACTAGAGTAGGACACTGTGAGTTTCCAGTGTCTAACTTTTTTCAAAATATTAAAATGTTATGACAAATGAAAAAATTACCAAAAAATATGGAACCTTTTTCTGATACAATATATTTAGACGTACCTTTATATGTCAATGTGGTTTCTAAATTCCGTATGGTGTTTAAAATTTGAGTTTTTGAATTTTTGAAACATGTGTGTAGGGACTTATTTTTCTTTTTTGCTTTGTATTGAATTGCATTGTCTTCTGTTCAAGGGTGAGTGTTATGAACTAAAAAGCCAGCCTGTTGGTGTCTGCCTGATCATAAACAACAAGGAAGTCATCGGCGGCAAACCGAGAAGGGGGACGGACAAAGATGCTGGTACATTATTCTTTGTTTTATTTTTTAAAGTATGTCTTGTCTGGTGTTTCCTCAAGTCTAATTCCTCTCTACTTCAACAAATCATATCAAATGCTGCAGAAAGCCTGGCAAAGGTGTTCAGCTGGCTGGGCTTCAGAGTGCTGATGTGCAAAGACCAAACCAGGGACCAGATGAAACACACACTGGAGAGCTTTGCTTCGCTTCGTGACGCCGACCAGCTGCAGGAGTCGAGCTTGCAGGAATGGTTTGGTTGCTCTTTCATTGCTCCCCAGCAGCTTCTTAAGCATGGCGATGCATTCGTCTGCTGCATTCTGAGCCACGGGGCGCAGGGTGTGGTTTTGGGGATTGACTCAAAGCCTCTTGCCATTAAAGAGATAACAAGATATTTTAATGCCACTGACCAGTCAGCCCTCACTGGCAAACCCAAGGTGTTCCTGATCCAGGCCTGCCAAGGAGGCAAAATCCAGCGAGGGGTTCTGCTGAAAGATGTGGAGGAGGATAGCTTGACATCCATTCCTGAGGAAACAGATTTTCTCGTTGCTGTTGCCACTGTTGAAGATCATGCAGCTTTTAGACACCCAACAGAAGGAAGCTGGTTTGTCCAGTCTGTGTGTGAGCAGCTAGAGGAGCACTGTCCTAGGTAAATAAAACCCTCATTTCAGGGGTTTCCTGTCTTGTAATTCTAACCTTCGATAACCAGTGCCCTCCGTTGTTTGATGTTAGTGTTTTTTTCAGTTCTAATCTATGCAGTTACAGTGATGTTTTTTTTCTTACATACGTTTAATTTCAGGGGTGAGGACATCACTTCCATCCTCCACCGTGTAAATGATCAAGTAGGACAAAAAGAGGGCTCCATCTATGTTGGAGAAGAAAAGCAGGCGCCTGAAGTGAGGTTCACGCTGAGGAAGAAACTTGTGCTGTCGCCACCTTCCATGTGAAGCAACAAAGCTCCTGCAAATATAGCATCTCTAATTTTTGATACTATATTTTCTAATCTATTTTTACTTTGAGTCACATTTTTTAATTTTCTACCAATTTAGCAAATAAAGTGAGAAGTGCGGTCAGTGCTGGTATGTGTCTGGTTTCATTTTCATCTGCTGTCTTTGCATGCCAAATACACATCTGCTCCACATATCAAACACTGGTATGCTGCAGTTACTCAAAGCTTAATGTTTAATCCTAACATATTCGTATATTACACATGGTCCATGCATTATCTGCCTGCATGTCTTGATTCAAAGCCACATAAAAATGAAAATCTCAGTAAAGAATTACCCATTGTTGCATGATAAGTACATTGTTATTTCACAATCTGTTGAGAAGAGTCAACCCCCCCCCCCCTCCCCCTCCAAGGACATTGAATGAAAGATATTAGGTTAGTTCTGTTTAGCAAAACTGTTATATTTGCTCAAAAGTTCCTCAAATTCATAATGCCTTTAACCGATTTAGAAAGGTTTGCATGAAGAGGTTGTAGTGGATATTAATAATTATAAATTAAGTGAGCACACGACTCATGAAAACAAAAGATGCATCTTATTTAATTCAAAGGCATGAGCGTTTGAATGTCTGTCTCCCAACGCAGTCACGAAACAGAGAGAAGAGAATAAGAACACACTAAACAGTTCAGATGGGTTGTGCGTGTCAGAGAATGATATGTTTTTGGAGCAAAATGTACATAATAACCTCCGAATAAAAGCTAAAAACCTTGTAGAGATTATAGCTATGACCAATAAGAGATTAATTATCCACAATAAACTGAGTCCTGTATAGACATGGGCTCAAAGTACTCTCAGAGAAGCAGAATTCATTGCTCTAACAGAAACATATAAAAAGCCAGATTCCACAGAAGAACGGTGACATTCATTTTTGGAGACGTTTCCTGTGGTCGGATGTAACAGAATAATGTTTGACCATGATGATTGTTGCTACATTTAAAGGGAGGAAAAGAAGCTTGCAATCCTGAGAAAACCGTCCCAATTGTGAAGCACAGTGGTGGCAGTACCACGCATCGGTGGTTTTTCTCCACCTCAAAGAAAGATTAGTGCTCCTAACAGGAGATGACATCCTGAGAAAAGAACAATATTGAAGCATGGGTCTTTTAGATAAACACTGACACTGACTACAAATTGGCTAAAAGACAACAATGTGAACTTATTGAAGTGGCCACAAAAGCCTGATCTCAGTCCCATTGAAGATTTGCTGAAAAGGTGGGTGTGAGCAAGGTGGCCCACAAGCCTGCACACCACTTCTGACGGGAGAAATGGGGCCGGAGGTAGCGAAGATGTTTAAAAACAGGAAGTGGAATTTGAATAAAGTTTTTTTTTTATCCCCTCACTCACTTATTTATCTGGATATAGGAAACATGGATATTTTTGGTAAATCTAAAAATTCTGATTTACTTTCAGACAGTAAGAAAAAAGTTTGTCTTTCCATTCAGTTAAGTCGATTTTTGTAGCCTTTACGCCTTAAAGCAACAGCAGCAGAGTCTCACAGAGTCATTTTGGACCCTGCCGCGGCTGCGCGCTGACTTCCGTATGGGGGTGAAGATTCTCAGTCATCCAGGTCATGGTCATTCCAAAAAAAGTAAAAAACAAAGCAACTGGACTTGTTTTTCGTAGTTGAAGATGTTTCGCTTCCTCTCCAGGAAGCTTTCTCAATTCAAAAAGTCTGGAGTAATGGGCAGTAGTATAAAGCTTGTTACTCCACATTACTCCAGACTTTTTGAATTGAGAAAGCTTCCTGGAGAGGACGCGAAACGTCTTCAACTACAAAAAACAAGTCCAGTTGTTTTGTTTTTTACTTTTTTTGGAACTTCCGTATGGGGTTAGTTATAAAGCAACCCTGTGGTTGATTGTGTTACGTATTGGCAAAATGGCAATAATTAAGTTATGACATTATCGTTCCACTACAGCTGCTCAGATTGCATTAGGTTATTTTCTTACCACCAGGGGGCAGCACAGACCACCCTTTATTCTTTATCAATAATTCAAACTTAGATCATGCTGCTTTGTGCTTGGCTGGGTAGCTTTATTGGTTTAAAATAAGCTGCCTAACTTACTAGCTTCACACTTTGATTTTTGGACAGGCTGAGAAGTGGTATGAAATCTTTAAGAAACCGGTTCTAGCCCATTATTCGTCCTTAAACCCATAGACATTATATACGTAGATGTCCCATTGGGCGCAGGTTTGCACGTCGACGTCACCGCCGTATTGTATGTGGCAGAAAGTAGTGAACGTCTATGTTACCTGTGTATATGTTTTAACTATTTAGATAGAAACATATAGATGGAGTTAACATATACTTGTAAATATATATATATATATATATATATATATATATATATATATATATATATATATATATATATATATATATATATATATATATATATATGAGAGAGAGACAGAGAATGAGAGAGATAAATATATATATATATTTGTGTATGTGTTATGAATATAAAAATCAGTTGTTTAAATCTAAACATTGCGGTCTTCATTATTTCATAAAACCGTGTGAACTTTTAATATCTGGTATAGACACAGATTAGCAACAGACTTTTGGGGGAGGATTAAAGAGATAAAAATACTAATATGAGAAAAACGTCATAGGAGAATAAAGTTTAAAGAAAAGACAAAAATAGTAATATTATGAGAAAAACATCATATTATGACAATTAAGGGGGAACATTTCCAGAATAGTCACAGTTTGTAGAACTATCTTAGTCCTGGAGTAATAGGGCCAGGATAGATTGTTATAATTATTTTTTTCTTTACAAGAATAAAGTCAGGAGAATGAAGCCAACAGGGATAGGAAAATAAACTTGTAATATTACAAAAATAAAGATCTTACAAATATAAAGTATATTCTGAGGTTAAAGTCCCTCTGATACTGTTTAAGTGATTCAGTCTAACTGCAGACTTGCCACATTCAACATGACGGAGTCTCTGACGCATCCACAGCATAGGCAGAACCCGCACAAGGAGGCGTCTATATGTCTATGCTTAAACCGCTAACCTGAAACGTCCTGCTTTCATATTTACCGTCACCACAGGGGTTTGCTTTCACAGAAGCACCCAAGACGACGGACGAGCTTTGAGGTTCTGATTCTAGCGCAGTAATGTCGGCCAGAGACGCCCTGAGGCGCAACAAAACCAAACCAGTGGTGGCTGGTGCTAAAAAAAACTGAGGGGGCGCACACAAACAAACAAATGAAAAACAAACAAAACAAATCTTAAAATATAGCACTATTTGAACATGAATTTTGCCCTCCTTTCCTTCTGCCCAGCAAATTTCTCAATTATATTCATGTTAAAGTCAGTCATCTCTGTGACTAGTCTTTTCTCCATTGACAACATGGCCAATGCATTCAGCGTGTCCTGAGTCACTGAGTTTCTCAGAAAAGTCTTGATTCTTTTCAGAGTTGAAAAGCACCTTTCAGCTTCTGCTGTGGTCATGGGTGTGGTGATGAGCATCTTCAAGAGCGTGACAGTTTCTGAAAAGACTTCTTCTAGATTGTTTTCCTGATTTTAATAACATTTGCTGCCATTTTTTAAGGCTGTGTTATGAAATGTGTTACAGCATTTTTGTGGGACAAGATTATACAAAATTCAGTAACCAAATGTTTTATTCCCCATTACCCATAAACTTCAGTACAACTTAAATAATAAAATATCTTGCTGACAAACATATCAACATACCTACACAGCATAGACACAACTAAAGGTATTTCTAACTACAAAGCACATCTTCCTAATATATTAAATAACATTACAATAAACCAGTGTAACAGTGATTTTCCACAACAACTCACCTCTGCAGCAATCCTTTCATGGTCTTCTACACTGAGTGTCCGACGCGTCTTCACTGGCTGACTACTACCTACACTGCTTTGTCCAACCATGGAGTGGAGAGATCACTTGCCTGCTGCTGAATTTGTAAATTAAGACGATCCGGTCCAAGCTCCTTTATCCTGTTTTTTTCTTCAAGTGAACGCTTTGTAAAAGCATTTTTTTTGTAAAGACAAAACAGAATTTTCTCTCATTTTGAAACTACTCCACTTTGCAAGCGTAAACGTGAATCAACCTAACGAACTGCAGCTGCGCTAATGAGTCGAATCGGGGATTGTCCAATCACACAATGTTTGAAAAAAAAAATTGCCAGTACTGACACTCTACCAGTAATGACACAACAGAATAGGTGTGTCCGGGACGCAGAGCGCTGCGCCCTGTGGAAAACCCTAAATAACCAATTTAAAGTCAGCCTCAGATCACGTGCTTGTCCAAGTTGCTGCGCCTACATTCACTCTCATTAGACCGGCGCCCTGCACATAGGATAGGAAGTGTGCACAATGTGAGCAATTAAATAGAATTATGTATTTACTATTTTAATAAATTCTAACATGTCTATTGGACACACAGTATGAATAAATACATTTCTAAGAACTTTGCAGTTCAGAAATCATTTATTATCTAAACAATTTAAAGGGGGCGGCGCCCGAGCGCCCCCTACTGGCCAGCCGCCACTGAACCAAACTCCTGGACGTCTTATGTGGAGACCGCATTCTTATCCTGCAGAAAGTCTTTGAGAAGAATCTGATCACTCTGAGGGATTACAACAACCTGAAAGGTATCAACAAGGAGAACGATGAGGGCCACGTTGTGGAGCTTGTGGAAAAGATCATGAATAAAGGAGACGAAACCTGCCAACTCTTCATAAACCTCCTGCAGACAGATGCGGACATTAAAACGACTTATCCCGTTCTGAGGAGCATGCAGTTCAGTGACGTCAGAATGACCGAGCCGGTCCAGGCTAGCTCACCTTGTTCAGGTAATTCAGCCTGAATGATTCAGGTCACACCTCGTGCTATCATTTTTCTCCTGTTTATGAAACATCTCATTTATGCTTGTGTTGACCTTTTCACCCAGGTGAGGCGGGGCCAGAGAATAAAAGGCTGAAGGTAAGGTCCTGGTTTGGAAACAGGTTGTATTTTTCATCAGCAATTATTACAGAAACAAAATATAGGCTTGACTATATTGGTTCAGGTAACTCAATGGTAATTTATTTCAACATGCTGTCACACTTCCTGATAAGATCGGACGTCCCCTTTATTACACTGTACTGCAATCCTGCTCAGTAGTTAAAAGCATGGAAAACTTGGAGTTTGTTCCCGCTTAATAGAATGGTTATAATTTCAAGAGAGACTAAATAGGGGATGGAAACAGCTGTAGTGGCTGACATTCATTTTTATGAGCATTATATGCCTAATTCCAGGAAACAAATCTTGTTTTTGTCTTTTTAGATGACAGGAAAAGAATGGCAAAATGTTTGTAGTTGTTGCGTTTTAGTGACGTTCAGCTGCTCCTGTCATGTATTCTGGGATAATCTGTAGCAGCACTAAATCGGTCCTGCAAGGATGTCTTGCAGCTTGG
Source organism: Fundulus heteroclitus (assembly GCF_011125445.2). NCBI lineage: Eukaryota > Metazoa > Chordata > Actinopteri > Cyprinodontiformes > Fundulidae > Fundulus > Fundulus heteroclitus. Next base: position 8,956,117 of record NC_046366.1, read on the forward strand.
ACAAACTGGAACTATTGGCTTATTATCTACAGAAATAAAGTGTAGAGATCCTTGGATAAGGGATTATTAAACATTTATTACAACAAATCATGCTTGATTTATAAATATCTCAAGATAAACAACTAATGTAACTCGTTGCTAGGATTCCCATCTTGAGCTATTGGTTCCTCAACCTACAGGTGCTTATCGGTAAACTGGAACATCACCGAAAAGTTCATTTATTTCAGTAATTCAGTTTAATAAAGGGAAACTCTTGCTATGAGCCTCAGCTTTAGGTTAGTTTTGTCATGCTCCGCTGCTATGTATTTTGCTGAATAGCTTAAACCTACCACACTTTTTCCTTCCACTCAACTTTCTAGGAAATTGCTTGGATACAGCGTTCTGTGAGCAACCAGCTACTTTAACAATGACCTCTAGTGGCTCACCATCCTTGTGAAGCTTGTCAATGACTGTGTCAGGACATTTGTCAAGTCAGCCACCTTTCCTCATGGTTGTGTCGCCTACTGAGCCAGACTTAGACCTTTGAAAGGCTCAGGAAACCTTTGCTTTTCTAATGAATCGTGGAGATAGAACCCAAATGTGAGCCAGACACGGAGCTGAGTGTTGAAAAAGGGGTTTAATAACAAAATCCAGGAGGCAAAAAAGGGAAACATACGGGATTCAAACAGGACCAGACATAAGCTAAACTGACTCAAAAAACAGGAGGGCAAAGAACAGATCAGACACGGATTAGCAGACGGGCAGGTAAAATAACAGAGGTTAGGATGTGCTTACCGCAAGCTGACGGGAGGGAACTACACAAGACATTCTGGCAACAGACAAATAACTAAGGTGGGCTTAAATAGGTGACGGAACAGGGGAGCAGGGCGGGACTAATTAACAAAAACAGGTGAAAGTGATAAAAGGAGCACACTGACTGATCGACAAAAACCCTAAGGTAGAAAATAAGACCAAATAGACACCAACAAAACGAGGATCCAAACAAGACAGAATCTCAAAACAACCAGACAATCAAAAACAGGAGAGAGGAGGAAAACTAAAAATAATAACATAAACCAGAACTAAAACCGGAATATTACAGAGCCCCCCCCCCCTCAAGGACGGATTCCAGACGCCCTTAAACGTGTACGAAAGACCGCAACCAAATAAAAAAAAATAAAAAAAATCAACACGGGCGGGAGGAGGGGGTTCCAGGACGGAGGGTCAGGGTCTGAAAAAGAAAAACTGTTAATAAAGTCCAAAAAGTCAAAACAGAAAACAACCCACAGAGGGCAGACCATAACTAACAGTCTCTCAGCAAAAAACAAGAGTCTGATGGACTTCCCGGAGGACGGCCCCGGCGTGACAGGTTCTCCGGCGGTCGTCCCGGCAGACGGCCCAGACGTGACAGGTTCTCCGGCGGACGTCCCGGCGGACGGCCCAGACGTGACAGGTTCTCCGGCGGACATCCCGGCAGACGGCCCAGACGTGACAGGTTCTCCAGCGGTTGTCCCGGCGGACGGACCAGACGTGACAGGTTTTCTGGCGGTCGTCCCGGCGGACGGACCAGACGTGACAGGTTCTCCGGCGCCGGACCACAGGGTGCGGAAGGCGCCAGACTACAGGGTACGGAAGGCGCCAGACTACAGGGTACGGAAGGCGCCAGACTACAGGCTGAGGAGGGCGCCGGACTACAGGCTAAAGGAGGCGCCGGACTACAGGCTGAGGAGGGCGCCGGACTACAGGCTAAAGGAGGCGCCGGACTATAGACTACGGGAGACGGCGCCTGGTTAACGACTACAGGCGGCGGTGCCTGGTTAACGACTACAGGCGGCGGTGCCTGGTTAACGACTACAGGCGGCGGTGCCTGGTTAACGACTACAGGCGACGACGCCTGGTTAACGGCTACAGGCAGCGGCGCCTTGTTAACGACTACAGGCGGCGGTGCCTGGTTAACGACCACATATATATATATATATATATATATATATATATATGAGAGAGAGACAGAGAATGAGAGAGATAAATATATATATATATATTTGTGTATGTGTTATGAATATAAAAATCAGTTGTTTAAATCTAAACATTGCGGTCTTCATTATTTCATAAAACCGTGTGAACTTTTAATATCTGGTATAGACACAGATTAGCAACAGACTTTTGGGGGAGGATTAAAGAGATAAAAATACTAATATGAGAAAAACGTCATAGGAGAATAAAGTTTAAAGAAAAGACAAAAATAGTAATATTATGAGAAAAACATCATATTATGACAATTAAGGGGGAACATTTCCAGAATAGTCACAGTTTGTAGAACTATCTTAGTCCTGGAGTAATAGGGCCAGGATAGATTGTTATAATTATTTTTTTCTTTACAAGAATAAAGTCAGGAGAATGAAGCCAACAGGGATAGGAAAATAAACTTGTAATATTACAAAAATAAAGATCTTACAAATATAAAGTATATTCTGAGGTTAAAGTCCCTCTGATACTGTTTAAGTGATTCAGTCTAACTGCAGACTTGCCACATTCAACATGACGGAGTCTCTGACGCATCCACAGCATAGGCAGAACCCACACAAGGAGGCGTCTATATGTCTATGCTTAAACCGCTAACCTGAAACGTCCTGCTTTCATATTTACCGTCACCACAGGGGTTTGCTTTCACAGAAGCACCCAAGACGACGGACGAGCTTTGAGGTTCTGATTCTAGCGCAGTAATGTCGGCCAGAGACGCCCTGAGGCGCAACAAAACCAAACCAGTGGTGGCTGGTGCTAAAAAAAACTGAGGGGGCGCACACAAACAAACAAATGAAAAACAAACAAAACAAATCTTAAAATATAGCACTATTTGAACATGAATTTTGCCCTCCTTTCCTTCTGCCCAGCAAATTTCTCAATTATATTCATGTTAAAGTCAGTCATCTCTGTGACTAGTCTTTTCTCCATTGACAACATGGCCAATGCATTCAGCGTGTCCTGAGTCATTGAGTTTCTCAGAAAAGTCTTGATTCTTTTCAGAGTTGAAAAGCACCTTTCAGCTTCTGCTGTGGTCATGGGTGTGGTGATGAGCATCTTCAAGAGCGTGACAGTTTCTGAAAAGACTTCTTCTAGATTGTTTTCCTGATTTTAATAACATTTGCTGCCATTTTTTAAGGCTGTGTTATGAAATGTGTTACAGCATTTTTGTGGGACAAGATTATACAAAATTCAGTAACCAAATGTTTTATTCCCCATTACCCATAAACTTCAGTACAACTTAAATAATAAAATATCTTGCTGACAAACATATCAACATACCTACACAGCATAGACACAACTAAAGGTATTTCTAACTACAAAGCACATCTTCCTAATATATTAAATAACATTACAATAAACCAGTGTAACAGTGATTTTCCACAACAACTCACCTCTGCAGCAATCCTTTCATGGTCTTCTACACTGAGTGTCCGACGCGTCTTCACTGGCTGACTACTACCTACACTGCTTTGTCCAACCATGGAGTGGAGAGATCACTTGCCTGCTGCTGAATTTGTAAATTAAGACGATCCGGTCCAAGCTCCTTTATCCTGTTTTTTTCTTCAAGTGAACGCTTTGTAAAAGCATTTTTTTTGTAAAGACAAAACAGAATTTTCTCTCATTTGGAAACTACTCCACTTTGCAAGCGTAAACGTGAATCAACCTAACGAACTGCAGCTGCGCTAATGAGTCGAATCGGGGATTGTCCAATCACACAATGTTTGAAAAAAAAATTGCCAGTACTGACACTCTACCAGTAATGACACAACAGAATAGGTGTGTCCGGGACGCAGAGCGCTGCGCCCTGTGGAAAACCCTAAATAACCAATTTAAAGTCAGCCTCAGATCACGTGCTTGTCCAAGTTGCTGCGCCTACATTCACTCTCATTAGACCGGCGCCCTGCACATAGGATAGGAAGTGTGCACAATGTGAGCAATTAAATAGAATTATGTATTTACTATTTTAATAAATTCTAACATGTCTATTGGACACACAGTATGAATAAATACATTTCTAAGAACTTTGCAGTTCAGAAATCATTTATTATCTAAACAATTTAAAGGGGGCGGCGCCCGAGCGCCCCCTACTGGCCAGCCGCCACTGAACCAAACTCCTGGACGTCTTATGTGGAGACCGCATTCTTATCCTGCAGAAAGTCTTTGAGAAGAATCTGATCACTCTGAGGGATTACAACAACCTGAAAGGTATCAACAAGGAGAACGATGAGGGCCACGTTGTGGAGCTTGTGGACAAGATCATGAATAAAGGAGAAGAAACCTGCCAACTCTTCATAAACCTCCTGCAGACAGATGCGGACATTAAAACGACTTATCCCGTTCTGAGGAGCATGCAGTTCAGTGACGTCAGAATGACCGAGCCGGTCCAGGCTAGCTCACCTTGTTCAGGTAATTCAGCCTGAATGATTCAGGTCACACCTCGTGCTATCATTTTTCTCCTGTTTATGAAACATCTCATTTATGCTTGTGTTGACCTTTTCACCCAGGTGAGGCGGGGCCAGAGAATAAAAGGCTGAAGGTAAGGTCCTGGTTTGGAAACAGGTTGTATTTTTCATCAGCAATTATTACAGAAACAAAATATAGGCTTGACTATATTGGTTCAGGTAACTCAATGGTAATTTATTTCAACATGCTGTCACACTTCCTGATAAGATCGGACGTCCCCTTTATTACACTGTACTGCAATCCTGCTCAGTAGTTAAAAGCATGGAAAACTTGGAGTTTGTTCCCGCTTAATAGAATGGTTATAATTTCAAGAGAGACTAAATAGGGGATGGAAACAGCTGTAGTGGCTGACATTCATTTTTATGAGCATTATATGCCTAATTCCAGGAAACAAATCTTGTTTTTGTCTTTTTAGATGACAGGAAAAGAATGGCAAAATGTTTGTAGTTGTTGCGTTTTAGTGACGTTCAGCTGCTCCTGTCATGTATTCTGGGATAATCTGTAGCAGCACTAAATCGGTCCTGCAAGGATGTCTTGCAGCTTGGACAAACTGGAACTATTGGCTTATTATCTACAGAAATAAAGTGTAGAGATCCTTGGATAAGGGATTATTAAACATTTATTACAACAAATCATGCTTGATTTATAAATATCTCAAGATAAACAACTAATGTAACTCGTTGCTAGGATTCCCATCTTGAGCTATTGGTTCCTCAACCTACAGGTGCTTATCAGTAAACTGGAACATCACCGAAAAGTTCATTTATTTCAGTAATTCAGTTTAATAAAGGGAAACTCTTGCTATGAGCCTCAGCTTTAGGTTAGTTTTGTCATGCTCCGCTGCTATGTATTTTGCTGAATAGCTTAAACCTACCACACTTTTTCCTTCCACTCAACTTTCTAGGAAATTGCTTGGATACAGCGTTCTGTGAGCAACCAGCTACTTTAACAATGACCTCTAGTGGCTCACCATCCTTGTGAAGCTTGTCAATGACTGTGTCAGGACATTTGTCAAGTCAGCCACCTTTCCTCATGGTTGTGTCGCCTACTGAGCCAGACTTAGACCTTTGAAAGGCTCAGGAAACCTTTGCTTTTCTAATGAATCGTGGAGATAGAACCCAAATGTGAGCCAGACACGGAGCTGAGTGTTGAAAAAGGGGTTTAATAACAAAATCCAGGAGGCAAAAAAGGGAAACATACGGGATTCAAACAGGACCAGACATAAGCTAAACTGACTCAAAAAACAGGAGGGCAAAGAACAGATCAGACACGGATTAGCAGACGGGCAGGTAAAATAACAGAGGTTAGGATGTGCTTACCGCAAGCTGACGGGAGGGAACTACACAAGACATTCTGGCAACAGACAAATAACTAAGGTGGGCTTAAATAGGTGACGGAACAGGGGAGCAGGGCGGGACTAATTAACAAAAACAGGTGAAAGTGATAAAAGGAGCACACTGACTGATCGACAAAAACCCTAAGGTAGAAAATAAGACCAAATAGACACCAACAAAACGAGGATCCAAACAAGACAGAACTCAAAACAACCAGACAATCAAAAACAGGAGAGAGGAGGAAAACTAAAAATAATAACATAAACCAGAACTAAAACCGGAATATTACAGAGCCCCCCCCCCCTCAAGGACGGATTCCAGACGCCCTTAAACGTGTACGAAAGACCGCAACCAAATAAAAAAAAAAAAAAAAAAAAATCAACACGGGCGGGAGGAGGGGGTTCCAGGACGGAGGGTCAGGGTCTGAAAAAGAAAAACTGTTAATAAAGTCCAAAAAGTCAAAACAGAAAACAACCCACAGAGGGCAGACCATAACTAACAGTCTCTCAGCAAAAAACAAGAGTCTGATGGACTTCCCGGAGGACGGCCCCGGCGTGACAGGTTCTCCGGCGGTCGTCCCGGCAGACGGCCCAGACGTGACAGGTTCTCCGGCGGACGTCCCGGCGGACGGCCCAGACGTGACAGGTTCTCCGGCGGACGTCCCGGCAGACGGCCCAGACGTGACAGGTTCTCCAGCGGTTGTCCCGGCGGACGGACCAGACGTGACAGGTTTTCTGGCGGTCGTCCCGGCGGACGGACCAGACGTGACGGGTTCTCCGGCGGACGGCCCAGACGTGACAGGTTCTCCGGCGCCGGACCACAGGGTGCGGAAGGCGCCAGACTACAGGGTACGGAAGGCGCCAGACTACAGGGTACGGAAGGCGCCGGACTACAGGCTGAGGAGGGCGCCGGACTACAGGCTAAGGAGGGCGCCGGACTACAGGCTGAGGAGGGCGCCGGACTACAGGCTAAAGGAGGCGCCGGACTATAGACTACGGGAGACGGCGCCTGGTTAGTGGCTACAGGCGGCGGCGCCTGGTTAATGGCTACAGGCGGCGGTGCCTGGTTAACGACTACAGGCGGCGGTGCCTGGTTAACGACTACAGGCGGCGGTGCCTGGTTAACGACTACAGGCGACGACGCCTTGTTAACGGCTACAGGCAGCGGCGCCTTGTTAACGACTACAGGCGGCGGCGCATGGTTAACGACCACAGGCGGCGGCGCCTGGTTACAGGCGACTGAGGAGGGAGCCTGGCTACAGGCGACTGAAGGGAGGGAGCCTGGCTACAGGCGACTAAAGAAGGAGCCTGGCTACAGGCGACTGAAGAGGGAGCCTGGCTACAGACGACTGAAGAGGGAGCCTGGCTACAGACGACTGAAGGGGGAGCCTGGTTACAGGCGACTGAGGAGGGAGCCTGGCTACAGGCGACTAAAGAAGGAGCCTGGCTACAGGCGACTGAAGAGGGAGCCTGGCTACAGGCGACTGAAGAGGGAGCCTGGTTACAGGCGACTGAGGAGGGAGCCTGGCTACAGGCGACTAAAGAAGGAGCCTGGCTACAGACGACTGAAGAGGGAGCCTGGCTACAGGCGACTGAAGGGGGAGCCTGGCTACAGGCGACTGAAGGGGGAGCCTGGCTACAGGCGACTGAAGAGGGAGCCTGGCTACAGGCGACTGAAGAGGGAGCCTGGTTACAGGCGACTGAGGAGGGAGCCTGGCTACAGGCGACTAAAGAAGGAGCCTGGCTACAGGCGACTAAAGAAGGAGCCTGGCTACAGGCGACTAAAGAAGGAGCCTGGCTACAGGCGACTAAAGAAGGAGCCTGGCTACAGGCGACTGAAGAGGGAGCCTGGCTACAGGCGACTGAAGAGGGAGCCTGGTTACAGGCGACTGAGGAGGGAGCCTGGCTACAGGCGACTAAAGAAGGAGCCTGGCTACAGGTGACTAAAGAAGGAGCCTGGCTACAGACGACTGAAGAGGGAGCCTGGCTACAGGCGACTGAAGGGGGAGCCTGGCTACAGGCGACTGAAGGGGGAGCCTGGCTACAGGCGACTGAAGAGGGAGCCTGGCTACAGGCGACTGAAGAGGGAGCCTGGTTACAGGCGACTGAGGAGGGAGCCTGGCTACAGGCGACTAAAGAAGGAGCCTGGCTACAGGCGACTAAAGAAGGAGCCTGGCTACAGGCGACTAAAGAAGGAGCCTGGCTACAGGCGACTAAAGAAGGAGCCTGGCTACAGACGACTGAAGAGGGAGCCTGGCTACAGACGACTGAAGGGGGAGCCTGGCTACAGGCGACTGAAGGGGGAGCCTGGCTACAGGCGACTGAAGGGGGAGCCTGGCTACAGCCGACTGAAAGAGGAGTCTGGCTACAGGCAACTGAAAAGGGAGCCTGGCTACAGGCTGCTAAGGTGGGAGCCTGGCTAAAGGCTGCTGAGGCCACAGGACTACAGGCTACAGAGGCCACAGGCTACAGAGGCCACAGGACTACAGGCTACAGAGGCCACAGGACTACAGACTACAGATGCCACAGGGCTACAGACTACAGATGCCACAGGGCTACAGACTACAGAGGCCACAGGGCTACAGACTACAGAGGCCACAGGACTACAGACTACAGAGGCCACAGGACTACAGACTACAGAGGCCACAGGGCTACAGACTACAGAGGCCACAGGGCTACAGACTACAGAGGCCACAGGGCTACAAACTACAGAGCTACAGACTACAGAGGCCACAGGGCTACAGGCTTCAGGAGGCCCCGGGCTACAGGCTTCAGGAGGCCCCGGGCTACAGGCTTCAGGAGGCCCCGGGCTACAGGCTTCAGGAGGCCCCGGGCTACAGGCTTCAGGAGCCAAAGTCAGACCCCTCCAGGAGTCTCAGGATCAACTCCTGGAGGGTCTCAGAAAGAGACATCCAATAAAGTCTCTCCCAGAGTTGGCTGTCCATGAGGGCAAAAAGGGGTCTGGGCTTAAACACAACATCGAGAGGCTCAAAGTCTCCAGGGGGCCACAGTTGTTGCATCCTCTTCGGAGGTCCGGGGTGTCCGAAGAACGAAGGATCCACCTGAGTCCCCGCATCACAGTTCAGCGACGGACCCCACTGTGTTGCCACATCACACATCTGCGACGGACCCCTCTGGGTTCCCACGTCGGACGTCTGCGACGGACCCCTCTGGGTTCCCACGTCGCATGTCAGTGACGGACCCCTCTGGGTTCCCACGTCGCATGTCAGTGACGGACCCCTCTGGGTTCCCACGTCGCACGTCAGTGACGGACCCCTCTGGATTCCTACGTCGCATGTCAGTGACGGACCCCTCTGGGTTCCCACGTCGCAGGTCAGAAGAGGCAGGTCCTCCTGGACCACCTCTCTGGACTTCGGCAGAGGCAGATCCTCCTGGACCCCCTCGTTGGGCTTCACGGGAGCCGAGGCGTCGGCCGGATCCTCAGGGACAGACTCAGGAGCCGAGGCGTCGGCCAGACCCTCGGGGACAGACTCAGGAGGCGAGGTATCGGCCGGACCCTCGGAGACAGACTCGGGAGCCAAGGCATCGGCCGGACCCTCTGGGACTGGTTTAGGTCGGCTGTAGAAAGCCTGGAGGGCTGACCTATAATGTCCCTCTACCTCTCTTAATTTCTCCTCCAGTCCCTCTGAATATTGACAGAGGAGAGCCTCTCTGAGGCGTTTAATAATGGGGGCAAACGTCCTTATTTTATTCTCCAGGGCTTTATGGTCGGCTTCTACAGCGTCACTAGAGGGAGCTGTGGGCAGATCAGGATAGGGAAGTGGAGGACTCCGGTCCGCTGGACAGGAAGCGGCTGAAGAAGCCAGAGGGACGGTCGGCAGAGGCTGGGGCTGAACTGGCCCGGCTAACCGCTCCTCAGAACAGCTGGAGGCCTGGTCAATAAGCCGCCGTCTCCTCCTCCGGCGACGGGACAGCGGACCCAGCGGGGATGCCGATTTCTCTTGAGGAGACGGGAGTGCCAACGCCAGCGGTGATTCCTGCGCCTCAACGCCAGGAGAAGGAAACGGGACCGACACCGGGAACAAGTCGGGACGGAGCTCCCAAATCACCTCCGCATCGACTTCCAAAAAAAAGTCCGGATCCGGGATGAATGGCGGCGAGGTGGACTGACAGGGGAAGTTCCTCAAATTCGTAATGCCTTTAACCGATTTAGAAAGGTTTGCATGAAGAGGTTGTAGTGGATATTAATAATTATAAATTAAGTGAGCACACGACTCATGAAAACAAAAAATGCATCTTATTTAATTCAAAGGCATGAGCGTTTGAATGTCTGTCTCCCAACGCAGTCACAAAACAGAGAGAAGAGAATAAGAACACACTAAACAGTTCAGATGGGTTGTGCGTGTCAGAGAATGATATGTTTTTGGAGCAAAATGTACATAATAACCTCCGAATAAAATGGAGTAATGGGCAGTAGTATAAAGCTTGTTACTCCACATTACTCCAGACTTTTTGAATTGAGAAAGCTTCCTGGAGAGGACGCGAAACGTCTTCAACTACAAAAAACAAGTCCAGTTGCTTTGTTTTTTACTTTTTTTGGAACTTCCGTATGGGATAGTTATAAAGCAACCCTGTGGTTGATTGTGTTACGTATTGGCAAAATGGCAATAATTAAGTTATGACATTATCGTTCCACTACAGCTGCTCAGATTGCATTAGGTTATTTTCTTACCACCAGGGGGCAGCACAGACCACCCTTTATTCTTTATCAATAATTCAAACTTAGATCATGCTGCTTTGTGCTTGGCTGGGTAGCTTTATTGGTTTAAAATAAGCTGCCTAACTTACTAGCTTCACACTTTGATTTTTGGACAGGCTGAGAAGTGGTATGAAATCTTTAAGAAACCGGTTCTAGCCCATTATTCGTCCTTAAACCCATAGACATTATATACGTAGATGTCCCATTGGGCGCAGGTTTGCACGTCGACGTCACCGCCGTATTGTATGTGGCAGAAAGTAGTGAACGTCTATGTTACCTGTGTATATGTTTTAACTATTTAGATAGAAACATATAGATGGAGTTAACATATACTTGTAAATATATATATATATATATATATATATATATATATATATATATATATATATATATATATATATATATATATATATATGAGAGAGAGACAGAGAATGAGAGAGATAAATATATATATATATTTGTGTATGTGTTATGAATATAAAAATCAGTTGTTTAAATCTAAACATTGCGGTCTTCATTATTTCATAAAACCGTGTGAACTTTTAATATCTGGTATAGACACAGATTAGCAACAGACTTTTGGGGGAGGATTAAAGAGATAAAAATACTAATATGAGAAAAACGTCATAGGAGAATAAAGTTTAAAGAAAAGACAAAAATAGTAATATTATGAGAAAAACATCATATTATGACAATTAAGGGGGAACATTTCCAGAATAGTCACAGTTTGTAGAACTATCTTAGTCCTGGAGTAATAGGGCCAGGATAGATTGTTATAATTATTTTTTTCTTTACAAGAATAAAGTCAGGAGAATGAAGCCAACAGGGATAGGAAAATAAACTTGTAATATTACAAAAATAAAGATCTTACAAATATAAAGTATATTCTGAGGTTAAAGTCCCTCTGATACTGTTTAAGTGATTCAGTCTAACTGCAGACTTGCCACATTCAACATGACGGAGTCTCTGACGCATCCACAGCATAGGCAGAACCCGCACAAGGAGGCGTCTATATGTCTATGCTTAAACCGCTAACCTGAAACGTCCTGCTTTCATATTTACCGTCACCACAGGGGTTTGCTTTCACAGAAGCACCCAAGACGACGGACGAGCTTTGAGGTTCTGATTCTAGCGCAGTAATGTCGGCCAGAGACGCCCTGAGGCGCAACAAAACCAAACCAGTGGTGGCTGGTGCTAAAAAAAACTGAGGGGGCGCACACAAACAAACAAATGAAAAACAAACAAAACAAATCTTAAAATATAGCACTATTTGAACATGAATTTTGCCCTCCTTTCCTTCTGCCCAGCAAATTTCTCAATTATATTCATGTTAAAGTCAGTCATCTCTGTGACTAGTCTTTTCTCCATTGACAACATGGCCAATGCATTCAGCGTGTCCTGAGTCATTGAGTTTCTCAGAAAAGTCTTGATTCTTTTCAGAGTTGAAAAGCACCTTTCAGCTTCTGCTGTGGTCATGGGTGTGGTGATGAGCATCTTCAAGAGCGTGACAGTTTCTGAAAAGACTTCTTCTAGATTGTTTTCCTGATTTTAATAACATTTGCTGCCATTTTTTAAGGCTGTGTTATGAAATGTGTTACAGCATTTTTGTGGGACAAGATTATACAAAATTCAGTAACCAAATGTTTTATTCCCCATTACCCATAAACTTCAGTACAACTTAAATAATAAAATATCTTGCTGACAAACATATCAACATACCTACACAGCATAGACACAACTAAAGGTATTTCTAACTACAAAGCACATCTTCCTAATATATTAAATAACATTACAATAAACCAGTGTAACAGTGATTTTCCACAACAACTCACCTCTGCAGCAATCCTTTCATGGTCTTCTACACTGAGTGTCCGACGCGTCTTCACTGGCTGACTACTACCTACACTGCTTTGTCCAACCATGGAGTGGAGAGATCACTTGCCTGCTGCTGAATTTGTAAATTAAGACGATCCGGTCCAAGCTCCTTTATCCTGTTTTTTTCTTCAAGTGAACGCTTTGTAAAAGCATTTTTTTTTGTAAAGACAAAACAGAATTTTCTCTCATTTTGAAACTACTCCACTTTGCAAGCGTAAACGTGAATCAACCTAACGAACTGCAGCTGCGCTAATGAGTCGAATCGGGGATTGTCCAATCACACAATGTTTGAAAAAAAAATTGCCAGTACTGACACTCTACCAGTAATGACACAACAGAATAGGTGTGTCCGGGACGCAGAGCGCTGCGCCCTGTGGAAAACCCTAAATAACCAATTTAAAGTCAGCCTCAGATCACGTGCTTGTCCAAGTTGCTGCGCCTACATTCACTCTCATTAGACCGGCGCCCTGCACATAGGATAGGAAGTGTGCACAATGTGAGCAATTAAATAGAATTATGTATTTACTATTTTAATAAATTCTAACATGTCTATTGGACACACAGTATGAATAAATACATTTCTAAGAACTTTGCAGTTCAGAAATCATTTATTATCTAAACAATTTAAAGGGGGCGGCGCCCGAGCGCCCCCTACTGGCCAGCCACCACTGAACCAAACTCCTGGACGTCTTATGTGGAGACCGCATTCTTATCCTGCAGAAAGTCTTTGAGAAGAATCTGATCACTCTGAGGGATTACAACAACCTGAAAGGTATCAACAAGGAGAACGATGAGGGCCACGTTGTGGAGCTTGTGGAAAAGATCATGAATAAAGGAGACGAAACCTGCCAACTCTTCATAAACCTCCTGCAGACAGATGCGGACATTAAAACGACTTATCCCGATCTGAGGAGCATGCAGTTCAGTGACGTCAGAATGACCGAGCCGGTCCAGGCTAGCTCACGTTGTTCAGGTAATTCAGCCTGAATGATTCAGGTCACACCTCGTGCTATCATTTTTCTCCTGTTTATGAAACATTTCATTTATGCTTGTGTTGACCTTTTCACCCAGGTGAGGCGGGGCCAGAGAATAAAAGGCTGAAGGTAAGGTCCTGGTTTGGAAACAGGTTGTATTTTTCATCAGCAATTATTACAGAAACAAAATATAGGCTTGACTATATTGGTTCAGGTAACTCAATGGTAATTTATTTCAACATGCTGTCACACTTCCTGATAAGATCGGACGTCCCCTTTATTACACTGTACTGCAATCCTGCTCAGTAGTTAAAAGCATGGAAAACTTGGAGTTTGCTCCCGCTTAATAGAATGGTTATAATATCAAGAGAGACTAAATAGGGGATGGAAACAGCTGTAGTGGCTGACATTCATTTTTATGAGCATTATATGCCTAATTCCAGGAAACAAATCTTGTTTTTGTCTTTTTAGATGACAGGAAAAGAATGGCAAAATGTTTGTAGTTGTTGCGTTTTAGTGACGTTCAGCTGCTCCTGTCATGTATTCTGGGATAATCTGTAGCAGCACTAAATCGGTCCTGCAAGGATGTCTTGCAGCTTGGACAAACTGGAACTATTGGCTTATTATCTACAGAAATAAAGTGTAGAGATCCTTGGATAAGGGATTATTAAACATTTATTACAACAAATCATGCTTGATTTATAAATATCTCAAGATAAACAACTAATGTAACTCGTTGCTAGGATTCCCATCTTGAGCTATTGGTTCCTCAACCTACAGGTGCTTATCGGTAAACTGGAACATCACCGAAAAGTTCATTTATTTCAGTAATTCAGTTTAATAAAGGGAAACTCTTGCTATGAGCCTCAGCTTTAGGTTAGTTTTGTCATGCTCCGCTGCTATGTATTTTGCTGAATAGCTTAAACCTACCACACTTTTTCCTTCCACTCAACTTTCTAGGAAATTGCTTGGATACAGCGTTCTGTGAGCAACCAGCTACTTTAACAATGACCTCTAGTGGCTCACCATCCTTGTGAAGCTTGTCAATGACTGTGTCAGGACATTTGTCAAGTCAGCCACCTTTCCTCATGGTTGTGTCGCCTACTGAGCCAGACTTAGACCTTTGAAAGGCTCAGGAAACCTTTGCTTTTCTAATGAATCGTGGAGATAGAACCCAAATGTGAGCCAGACACGGAGCTGAGTGTTGAAAAAGGGGTTTAATAACAAAATCCAGGAGGCAAAAAAGGGAAACATACGGGATTCAAACAGGACCAGACATAAGCTAAACTGACTCAAAAAACAGGAGGGCAAAGAACAGATCAGACACGGATTAGCAGACGGGCAGGTAAAATAACAGAGGTTAGGATGTGCTTACCGCAAGCTGACGGGAGGGAACTACACAAGACATTCTGGCAACAGACAAATAACTAAGGTGGGCTTAAATAGGTGACGGAACAGGGGAGCAGGGCGGGACTAATTAACAAAAACAGGTGAAAGTGATAAAAGGAGCACACTGACTGATCGACAAAAACCCTAAGGTAGAAAATAAGACCAAATAGACACCAACAAAACGAGGATCCAAACAAGACAGAACTCAAAACAACCAGACAATCAAAAACAGGAGAGAGGAGGAAAACTAAAAATAATAACATAAACCAGAACTAAAACCGGAATATTACAGAGCCCCCCCCCCCTCAAGGACGGATTCCAGACGCCCTTAAACGTGTACGAAAGACCGCAACCAAATAAAAAAAAAAAAAAAAAATCAACACGGGCGGGAGGAGGGGGTTCCAGGACGGAGGGTCAGGGTCTGAAAAAGAAAAACTGTTAATAAAGTCCAAAAAGTCAAAACAGAAAACAACCCACAGAGGGCAGACCATAACTAACAGTCTCTCAGCAAAAAACAAGAGTCTGATGGACTTCCCGGAGGACGGCCCCGGCGTGACAGGTTCTCCGGCGGTCGTCCCGGCAGACGGCCCAGACGTGACAGGTTCTCCGGCGGACGTCCCGGCGGACGGCCCAGACGTGACAGGTTCTCCAGCGGTTGTCCCGGCGGACGGACCAGACGTGACAGGTTCTCCAGCGGTTGTCCCGGCGGACGGACCAGACGTGACGGGTTCTCCGGCGGACGTCCCGGCGGACGGCCCAGACGTGACAGGTTCTCCAGCGGTTGTCCCGGCGGACGGACCAGACGTGACAGGTTCTCCAGCGGTTGTCCCGGCGGACGGACCAGACGTGACAGGTTCTCCGGCGGACGTCACGGCAGACGGCCCAGACGTGACAGGTTCTCCAGCGGTTGTCCCGGCAGACGGCCCAGACGTGACAGGTTCTCCGGCGGACGTCCCGGCAGACGGCCCAGACGTGACAGGTTCTCCAGCGGTTGTCCCGGCGGACGGACCAGACGTGACAGGTTTTCTGGCGGTCGTCCCGGCGGACGGACCAGACGTGACAGGTTCTCCGGCGCCGGACCACAGGGTGCGGAAGGCGCCAGACTACAGGGTACGGAAGGCGCCAGACTACAGGGTACGGAAGGCGCCGGACTACAGGCTGAGGAGGGCGCCGGACTACAGGCTGAGGAGGGCGCCGGACTACAGGCTAAAGGAGGCGCCGGACTATAGACTACGGGAGACGGCGCCTGGTTAGTGGCTACAGGCGGCGGCGCCTGGTTAATGGCTACAGGTGGCGGTGCCTGGTTAACGACTACAGGCGGCGGTGCCTGGTTAACGACTACAGGCGGCGGTGCCTGGTTAACGACTACAGGCGGCGGTGCCTGGTTAACGACTACAGGCGGCGGTGCCTGGTTAACGACTACAGGCAGCGGCGCCTTGTTAACGACTACAGGCGGCGGCGCCTGGTTAACGACTACAGGCGGCGGCGCCTGGTTAACGACCACATATATATATATATATATATATATATATGAGAGAGAGACAGAGAATGAGAGAGATAAATATATATATATATTTGTGTATGTGTTATGAATATAAAAATCAGTTGTTTAAATCTAAACATTGCGGTCTTCATTATTTCATAAAACCGTGTGAACTTTTAATATCTGGTATAGACACAGATTAGCAACAGACTTTTGGGGGAGGATTAAAGAGATAAAAATACTAATATGAGAAAAACGTCATAGGAGAATAAAGTTTAAAGAAAAGACAAAATAGTAATATTATGAGAAAAACATCATATTATGACAATTAAGGGGGAACATTTCCAGAATAGTCACAGTTTGTAGAACTATCTTAGTCCTGGAGTAATAGGGCCAGGATAGATTGTTATAATTATTTTTTTCTTTACAAGAATAAAGTCAGGAGAATGAAGCCAACAGGGATAGGAAAATAAACTTGTAATATTACAAAAATAAAGATCTTACAAATATAAAGTATATTCTGAGGTTAAAGTCCCTCTGATACTGTTTAAGTGATTCAGTCTAACTGCAGACTTGCCACATTCAACATGACGGAGTCTCTGACGCATCCACAGCATAGGCAGAACCCGCACAAGGAGGCGTCTATATGTCTATGCTTAAACCGCTAACCTGAAACGTCCTGCTTTCATATTTACCGTCACCACAGGGGTTTGCTTTCACAGAAGCACCCAAGACGACGGACGAGCTTTGAGGTTCTGATTCTAGCGCAGTAATGTCGGCCAGAGACGCCCTGAGGCGCAACAAAACCAAACCAGTGGTGGCTGGTGCTAAAAAAAACTGAGGGGGGCGCACACAAACAAACAAATGAAAAACAAACAAACAAATCTTAAAATATAGCACTATTTGAACATGAATTTTGCCCTCCTTTCCTTCTGCCCAGCAAATTTCTCAATTATATTCATGTTAAAGTCAGTCATCTCTGTGACTAGTCTTTTCTCCATTGACAACATGGCCAATGCATTCAGCGTGTCCTGAGTCACTGAGTTTCTCAGAAAAGTCTTGATTCTTTTCAGAGTTGAAAAGCACCTTTCAGCTTCTGCTGTGGTCATGGGTGTGGTGATGAGCATCTTCAAGAGCGTGACAGTTTCTGAAAAGACTTCTTCTAGATTGTTTTCCTGATTTTAATAACATTTGCTGCCATTTTTTAAGGCTGTGTTATGAAATGTGTTACAGCATTTTTGTGGGACAAGATTATACAAAATTCAGTAACCAAATGTTTTATTCCCCATTACCCATAAACTTCAGTACAACTTAAATAATAAAATATCTTGCTGACAAACATTATATCAACATACCTACACAGCATAGACACAACTAAAGGTATTTCTAACTACAAAGCACATCTTCCTAATATATTAAATAACATTACAATAAACCAGTGTAACAGTGATTTTCCACAACAACTCACCTCTGCAGCAATCCTTTCATGGTCTTCTACACTGAGTGTCCGACGCGTCTTCACTGGCTGACTACTACCTACACTGCTTTGTCCAACCATGGAGTGGAGAGATCACTTGCCTGCTGCTGAATTTGTAAATTAAGACGATCCGGTCCAAGCTCCTTTATCCTGTTTTTTTCTTCAAGTGAACGCTTTGTAAAAGCATTTTTTTTGTAAAGACAAAACAGAATTTTCTCTCATTTTGAAACTACTCCACTTTGCAAGCGTAAACGTGAATCAACCTAACGAACTGCAGCTGCGCTAATGAGTCGAATCGGGGATTGTCCAATCACACAATGTTTGAAAAAAAAATTGCCAGTACTGACACTCTACCAGTAATGACACAACAGAATAGGTGTGTCCGGGACGCAGAGCGCTGCGCCCTGTGGAAAACCCTAAATAACCAATTAAAAGTCAGCCTCAGATCACGTGCTTGTCCAAGTTGCTGCGCCTACATTCACTCTCATTAGACCGGCGCCCTGCACATAGGATAGGAAGTGTGCACAATGTGAGCAATTAAATAGAATTATGTATTTACTATTTTAATAAATTCTAACATGTCTATTGGACACACAGTATGAATAAATACATTTCTAAGAACTTTGCAGTTCAGAAATCATTTATTATCTAAACAATTTAAAGGGGGCGGCGCCCGAGCGCCCCCTACTGGCCAGCCGCCACTGAACCAAACTCCTGGACGTCTTATGTGGAGACCGCATTCTTATCCTGCAGAAAGTCTTTGAGAAGAATCTGATCACTCTGAGGGATTACAACAACCTGAAAGGTATCAACAAGGAGAACGATGAGGGCCACGTTGTGGAGCTTGTGGACAAGATCATGAATAAAGGAGAAGAAACCTGCCAACTCTTCATAAACCTCCTGCAGACAGATGCGGACATTAAAACGACTTATCCCGTTCTGAGGAGCATGCAGTTCAGTGACGTCAGAATGACCGAGCCGGTCCAGGCTAGCTCACCTTGTTCAGGTAATTCAGGTCACACCGCGTGCTATCATTTTTCTCCTGGTTATGAAACATCTCATTTATGCTTGTGTTGACCTTTTCACCCAGGTGAGGCGGGGCCAGAGAATAAAAGGCTGAAGGTGAGGTCCTGGTTTGGAAACAGGTTGTATTTTTCATCAGCAATTATTATAGAAACAAAATATAGGCTTGACTATATTGGTTCAGGTAACTGAATGGTAATTTATTTCAACATGCTGTCACACTTCCTGATAAGATCGGACGTCCCCTTTATTACACTGTACTGCAATCCTGCTCAGTAGTTAAAAGCATGGAAAACTTGGAGTTTGCTCCCGCTTAATAGAATGGTTATAATATCAAGAGAGACTAAATAGGGGATGGAAACAGCTGTAGTGGCTGACATTCATTTTTATGACCATTATATGCCTAATTCCAGGAAACAAATCTTGTTTTTTTCTTTTTAGATGACAGGAAAAGATGGCAAAATGTTTGTAGTTGTTGCGTTTTAGTGACGTTCAGCTGCTCCTGTCATGTATTCTGGGATAATATGTTGCAGCACTAAATCGGTCCTGCACACCACTTCTGATGGGAGAAATGGGGCCGGAGGTAGCGAAGATGTTTAAAAACAGGAAGTGGAATTTTAATAAAGTTTTTTTTTATCCCCTCACTCACTTATTTATCTGGATATAGGAAACATGGATATTTTTGGTAAATCTAAAAATTCTGATTTACTTTCAGACAGTAAGAAAAAAGTTTGTCTTTCCATTCAGTTAAGTCGATTTTTGTAGCCTTTACGCCTTAAAGCAACAGCAGCAGAGTCTCACAGAGTCATTTTGGACCCCGCCGCGGCTGCGCGCTGACTTCCGTATGGGGGTGAAGATTCTCAGTCATCCAGGTCATGGTCATTCCAAAAAAAGTAAAAAACAAAGCAACTGGACTTGTTTTTCGTAGTTGAAGATGTTTCGCTTCCTCTCCAGGAAGCTTTCTCAATTCAAAAAGTCTGGAGTAATGGGCAGTAGTATAAAGCTTGTTACTCCACATTACTCCAGACTTTTTGAATTGAGAAAGCTTCCTGGAGAGGACGCGAAACGTCTTCAACTACAAAAAACAAGTCCAGTTGCTTTGTTTTTTACTTTTTTTGGAACTTCCGTATGGGGTTAGTTATAAAGCAACCCTGTGGTTGATTGTGTTACGTATTGGCAAAATGGCAATAATTAAGTTATGATATTATCGTTCCACTACAGCTGCTCAGATTGCATTAGGTTATTTTCTTACCACCAGGGGGCAGCACAGACCACCCTTTATTCTTTATCAATAATTCAAACTTAGATCATGCTGCTTTGTGCTTGGCTGGGTAGCTTTATTGGTTTAAAATAAGCTGCCTAACTTACTAGCTTCACACTTTGATTTTTGGACAGGCTGAGAAGTGGTATGAAATCTTTAAGAAACCGGTTCTAGCCCATTATTCGTCCTTAAACCCATAGACATTATATACGTAGATGTCCCATTGGGCGCAGGTTTGCACGTCGACGTCACCGCCGTATTGTATGTGGCAGAAAGTAGTGAACGTCTATGTTACCTGTGTATATGTTTTAACTATTTAGATAGAAACATATAGATGGAGTTAACATATACTTGTAAATATATATATATATATATATATATATATATATATATATATATATATATATATATATATATATATATATATATATATATATATATATATATATATGAGAGAGAGACAGAGAATGAGAGAGATAAATATATATATATATTTGTGTATGTGTTATGAATATAAAAATCAGTTGTTTAAATCTAAACATTGCGGTCTTCATTATTTCATAAAACCGTGTGAACTTTTAATATCTGGTATAGACACAGATTAGCAACAGACTTTTGGGGGAGGATTAAAGAGATAAAAATACTAATATGAGAAAAACGTCATAGGAGAATAAAGTTTAAAGAAAAGACAAAAATAGTAATATTATGAGAAAAACATCATATTATGACAATTAAGGGGGAACATTTCCAGAATAGTCACAGTTTGTAGAACTATCTTAGTCCTGGAGTAATAGGGCCAGGATAGATTGTTATAATTATTTTTTTCTTTACAAGAATAAAGTCAGGAGAATGAAGCCAACAGGGATAGGAAAATAAACTTGTAATATTACAAAAATAAAGATCTTACAAATATAAAGTATATTCTGAGGTTAAAGTCCCTCTGATACTGTTTAAGTGATTCAGTCTAACTGCAGACTTGCCACATTCAACATGACGGAGTCTCTGACGCATCCACAGCATAGGCAGAACCCGCACAAGGAGGCGTCTATATATCTATGCTTAAACCGCTAACCTGAAACGTCCTGCTTTCATATTTACCGTCACCACAGGGGTTTAAATATAACCGAAAGCTTTCTACTTTCACAGAAGCACCCAAGACGACGGACGAGCTTTGAGGTTCTGATTCTAGCGCAGTAATGTCGGCCAGAGACGCCCTGAGTCGCAACAAAACCAAACTCCTGGACGTCTTATGTGGAGACCGCATTCTTATCCTGCAGAAAGTCTTTGAGGAGAATCTGATCACTCGGAGGGATTACAACAACCTGAAAGGTATCAACAAGGAGAACGATGAGGGCCACGTTGTGGAGCTTGTGGACAAGATCATGAATAAAGGAGAAGAAACCTGCCAACTCTTCTTAAACCTCCTGCAGACAGATGCGGACATTAAAACGACTTATCCCGATCTGAGGAACATGCAGTTCAGTGACGTCAGAATGACCGAGCTGGTCCAGGCTAGCTCACCTTGTTCAGGTAATTCAGGTCACACCGCATGCTATAATTTTTCTCCTGGTTATGAAACATCTCATTTATGCTTGTGTTGGCCTTTTCACCCAGGTGACGCGGGACCAGAGAATAAGGGGCTGAAGGTGAGGTCCTGGTTTGGAAACAGGTTGTATTTTTCATCAGCAATTATTACAGAAACAAAATATAGGCTTGACTATATTGGTTCAGGTAACTCAATGGTAATTTATTTCAACATGCTGTTACACGTCCTGATGAGATTGGACGTCCCCTTTATTACACTGTACTGCAATCCTGCTCAGTAGTTAAAAGCATGGAAAACTTGGAGTTTGCTCCCGCTTAATAGAATGGTTATAATATCAAGAGAGACTAAATAGGGGATGGAAACAGCTGTAGTGGCTGACATTCATTTTTATGACCATTATATGCCTAATTCCAGGAAACAAATCTTGTTTTTGTCTTTTTAGATGACAGGAAAAGAATGGCAAAATGTTTGTAGTTGTTGCGTTTTAGTGATGTTTAGCTGCTCCTGTCATGTATTCTGGGATAATATGTTGCAGCACTAAATCGGTCCTGCAAGGATGTCTTGCAGCTTGGACAAACTGGAACTATTGGCTTATTATCTACAGAAATAAAGTGTAGAGATCCTTGGATAAGGGATTATTAAACATTTATTACAACAAATCATGCTTGATTTATAAATATCTCAAGATAAACAACTAATGTAACTCGTTGCTAGGATTCCCATCTTGAGCTATTGGTTCCTCAACCTACAGGTGCTTATCAGTAAACTGGAACATCACCGAAAAGTTCATTTATTTCAGTAATTCAGTTTAATAAAGGGAAACTCTTGCTATGAGCCTCAGCTTTAAGTTAGTTTTGTCATGCTCCGCTGCTATGTATTTTGCTGAATAGCTTAAACCTACCACACTTTTTCCTTCCACTCAACTTTCTAGGAAATTGCTTGGATACAGCGTTCTGTGAGCAACCAGCTACTTTAACAATGACCTCTTGTGGCTCACCATCCTTGTGAAGCTTGTTGATGACTGTCTTCAGGGCAGTCATCAAGTTAGCCATCTTTCCTCATGGTTGTGTCGCCTACTGAGCCAGACTTAGACCACCGAAAGGCTCAGGAAACCTTTGCTTTAAGCTAATTAGCTGACTAGGGTAGGACACTGTGAGTTTCCAGTGTCTAACTTTTTTCAAAATATTCAAATTTTATGACAAATGAAAAATTGACCAAAAAATACGGAACCTTTTTCTGATACAATTTATTTAGACGTACCTTTATATGTCAATGTGGTTTCTAAATTCAGTATGGTGTTTAAAATTTGAGTTTGGAATTTTTGAAACATGTGTGTAGGGACTTATTTTTCTTTTTTGCTTTGTATTGAATTGCATTGTCTTCTGTTCAAGGGTGAGTGTTATGAACTAAAAAGCCAGCCTGTTGGTCTCTGCCTGATCATAAACAATGAGGAATTCTTCAGTGGCAAACCGAGAAGCGGGACGGACAAAGATGCTGGTACATTATTTTTTCTTTTATTTTTTAAAGTATGTCTTGTCTGGTTTTTCCTCAAGTCTAATTCCTCTCTACTTCAACAAATCAAATAAAATTCTGCAGAAAGCCTGGCAAAGGTGTTCAGCTGGCTAGGCTTCAGAGTGCTGATGTGCAAAGACCAAACCAGGGACCAGATGAAACAAACACTGGAGAGATTTGCGTCGCTTCGTGACGCCGTCCAGCTGCAGAAGTCGAGCTTGCAGGAATGGTTTGGTTGCTCTTTCATTGCTTCCCAGCAGCTTCTTAAGCATGGCGATGCATTCGTCTGCTGCATTCTGAGCCACGGGGCGCGGGGTGTGGTTTTGGGGATTGACTCAGAGCCTCTTGCCATTAAAGAGATAACAAGATATTTTAATGCCACTGGACAGTCAACCCTCACTGGCAAACCCAAGGTGTTCCTGATCCAGGCCTGCCAAGGACCCAATATCCAGCGAGGGGTTCTGCTGCAAGATGTGGAGGAGGATAGCTTGACATCCATTCCTAAGGAAACAGATGTTCTCGTTGCTGTTGCCACCGTTGAAGATCATAGAGCTTTTAGACACACAACAGAAGGAAGCTGGTTTGTCCAGTCTGTGTGTGAGCAGCTAGAGGAGCACTGTCCTAGGTAAATAAAACCCTCATTTCAGGGGTTTCCTGTCTTGTAATTCTAACCTTTGATAACCAGTGCCCTCCGTTGTATAATATTAGTGTTTTTTCAGTTCTAATCTATGCACTTACAGTGATGTTTTTTTTCTTATATACGTTTAATTTCAGGGGTGAGGACATCACTTCCATCCTCCACCGTGTAAATGATCAAGTAGGCCAAAAAGAGGCTTCCATCTATGTTGGAGGAGCAAAGCAGGCACCTGAAGTGAGGTTCACGCTGAGGAAGAAACTTGTGCTGTCGCCACCTTCCATGTGAAGCAACAAAGCTCCTGCAAATAGCGCGTCTCTACTTTTTCATACTGTATTTTCTAATCTATTTTTACTTTGAGTCACATTTTTTAATTTTCTACCAATTTGGCAAATAAAGTGAGAAGTGCGGTCAGTGCTGGTATGTGTCTGGTTTCATTTTCATCTGCTGTCTTTGCATGCCAAATACATATCTGCTCCACATATCAAACACTGGTATGCTGCAGTTACTCAAAGCTTAATGTTTAATCCTAACATATTCGTATATTACACATGGTCCATGCATTATCTGCCTGCATGTCTTGATTCAAAGCCACATAAAAATGAAAATCTCAGTGAAGAATTACCCATTGTTGCATGATAAGTACATTGTTATTTCACAATCTGTTGAGAAGAGTCAACCCCCCCCCCCCCTCCCCCTCCAAGGACATTGAATGAAAGATATTAGGTCAGTTCTGTTTAGCAAAACTGTTATATTTGCTCAAAAGTTCCTCAAATTCATAATGCCTTTAACCAATTTAGAAAGGTTTGCATGAAGAGGTTGTAGTGGATATTAATAATTATAAATTAAGTGAGCACACGACTCATGAAAACAAAAGATGCATCTTATTTAATTCAAAGGCATGAGCGTTTGAATGTCTGTCTCCCAACGCAGTCACGAAACAGAGAGAAGAGAATAAGAACACACTAAACAGTTCAGATGGGTTGTGCGTGTCAGAGAATGATATGTTTTTGGAGCAAAATGTACATAATAACCTCCGAATAAAAGCTAAAAACCTTGTAGAGATTATAGCTATGACCAATAAGAGATTAATTATCCACAATAAACTGAGTCCTGTATAGACATGGGCTCAAAGTACTCTCAGAGAAGCAGAATTCATTGCTCTAACAGAAACATATAAAAAGCCAGATTGCACAGAAGAACGGTGACATTCATTTTTGGAGACGTTTCCTGTGGTCGGATGTAACAGAATAATGTTTGACCATGATGATTGTTGCTACATTTAAAGGGAGGAAAAGAAGCTTGCAATCCTGAGAAAACCGTCCCAATTGTGAAGCACAGTGGTGGCAGTACCACGCATCGGTGGTTTTTCTCCACCTCAAAGAAAGATTAGTGCTCCTAACAGGAGAGATGATGACATCATGAGAAAAGAACAATATTGAAGCATGGGTCTTTTAGATAAACACTGACTTGTGGCATGCCACGTAATTAGTTACAAATTGGCTAAGAGACAACAATGTGAACTTATTGAAGTGGCCACAAAAGCCTGATCTCAGTCCCATTGAAGATTTGCTGAAAAGGTGGGTGTGAGCAAGGTGGCCCACAAGCCTGCACACCACTTCTGACGGGAGAAATGGGGCCGGAGGTAGCCAAGATGTTTAAAAACAGGAAGTGGAATTTTAATAAAGTTTTTTTTTATCCCCTCACTCACTTATTTATCTGGATATAGGAAACATGGATATTTTTGGTAAATCTAAAAATTCTGATTTACTTTCAGACAGTAAGATAAATGTTTGTCTTTCTATTCAGTTAAGTCGATTTTTGTAGCCTTTACGCCAGGGTCCACCAACCTTTTTAAAACTGAGAGCTACTTCGGTACTGTGTCCTGCGAAGGGCTACCTGTACTAACCTGTGAACTACAAGAGTCTAAGCTCACCTTAACTTTATGTGCAATAAACATGTTTTAATGGTTTTATCCATTTTAAATCTATGTAATTACAAGTATTATTGAAAAGGAAGAGTAACTGAATAAAATAGCATTTTAAATGCTACTCACTGGAGGGTTGTGTTATTTATTTGCACAGCTTGAGGGCACCACATATGGTCCCGGAGGGCTACCTGGTGCCCATGGGCACCATGTTGGTGACCCCTGCTTTACGCTTTAAAGCAACAGCAGCGGAGTCTCACAGAGTCATTTTGGACCCCGCCGCGGCTGCGCGCTGACTTCCGTATGGGGGTGAAGATTCTCAGTCATCCAGGTCATGGTCATTCCAAAAAAAGTAAAAAACAAAGCAACTGGACTTGTTTTTCGTAGTTGAAGATGTTTCGCTTCCTCTCCAGGAAGCTTTCTCAATTCAAAAAGTCTGGAGTAATGGGCAGTAGTATAAAGCTTGTTACTCCACATTACTCCAGACTTTTTGAATTGAGAAAGCTTCCTGGAGAGGACGCGAAACGTCTTCAACTACAAAAAACAAGTCCAGTTGCTTTGTTTTTTACTTTTTTTGGAACTTCCGTATGGGATAGTTATAAAGCAACCCTGTGGTTGATTGTGTTATGTATTGGCAAAATGGCAATAATTAAGTTATGACATTATCGTTCCACTACAGCTGCTCAGATTGCATTAGGTTATTTTCTTACCACCAGGGGGCAGCACAGACCACCCTTTATTCTTTATCAATAATTCAAACTTAGATCATGCTGCTTTGTGCTTGGCTGGGTAGCTTTATTGGTTTAAAATAAGCTGCCTAACTTACTAGCTTCACACTTTGATTTTTGGACAGGCTGAGAAGTGGTATGAAATCTTTAAGAAACCGGTTCTAGCCCATTATTCGTCCTTAAACCCATAGACATTATGGGCGACGGTTTGCACGTCGACGTCACCGCCGTATTGTATGTGGCAGAAAGTAGTGAACGTCTATGTTACCTGTGTATATGTTTTAACTATTTAGATAGAAACATATAGATGGAGTTAACATATACTTGTAAATATATATATATATATATATATATATATATATAGATATATATATATATATAGATAGATATAGATATATATATAGATATAGATATATAGATATATATATAGAGAGAGAGATATATAGATATGAGAGAGAGAGACAGAGAATGAGAGAGATAAATATATATATTTGTGTATGTGTTATGAATATAAAAATCAGTTGTTTAAATCTAAACATTGCGGTCTTCATTATTTTATAAAACCGTGTGAACTTTTAATATCTGGTATAGACACAGATTAGCAACAGACTTTTGGGGGAGGATTAAATAGATAAAAATACTAATATGAGAAAAACGTCATAGGAGAATAAAGTTTTAAAAAAAGACAAAAATAGTAATATTATGAGAAAAACATCATATTATGACAATTAAGGGGGAACATTTCCAGAATAGTCACAGTTTGTAGAACTATCTTAGTCCTGGAGTAATAGGGCCAGGATAGATTGTTATAATTATTTTTTTCTTTACAAGAATAAAGTCAGGAGAATGAAGCCAACAGGGATAGGAAAATAAACTTGTAATATTACAAAAATAAAGATCTTACAAATATAAAGTATATTCTGAGGTTAAAGTCCCTCTGATACTGTTTAAGTGATTCAGTCTAACTGCAGACTTGCCACATTCAACATGACGGAGTCTCTGACGCATCCACAGCATAGGCAGAACCCGCACAAGGAGGCGTCTATATGTCTATGCTTAAACCGCTAACCTGAAACGTCCTGCTTTCATATTTACCGTCACCACAGGGGTTTAAATATAACCGAAAGCTTTCTACTTTCACAGAAGCACCCAAGACGACGGACGAGCTTTGAGGTTCTGATTCTAGCGCAGTAATGTCGGCCAGAGACGCCCTGAGTCGCAACAAAACCAAACTCCTGGACGTCTTATGTGGAGACCGCATTCTTATCCTGCAGAAAGTCTTTGAGAAGAATCTGATCACTCGGAGGGATTACAACAACCTGAAAGGTATCAACAAGGAGAACGATGAGGGCCACGTTGTGGAGCTTGTGGACAAGATCATGAATAAAGGAGAAGAAACCTGCCAACTCTTCTTAAACCTCCTGCAGACAGATGCGGACATTAAAACGACTTATCCCGATCTGAGGAACATGCAGTTCAGTGACGTCAGAATAACCGAGCCGGTCCAGGCTAGCTCACCTTGTTCAGGTAATTCAGGTCACACCGCGTGCTATCATTTTTCTCCTGGTTATGAAACATCTCATTTATGCTTGTGTTGGCCTTTTCACACAGGTGAGGCGGGACCAGAGAATAAAAAGCTGAAGGTGAGGTCCTGGTTTGGAAACAGGTTGTATTTTTCATCAGCAATTATTACAGAAACAAAATATAGGCTTGACTATATTGGTTCAGGTAACTCAATGGTAATTTATTTCAACATGCTGTTACATGTCCTGATGAGATTGGACGTCCCCTTTATTACACTGTACTGCAATCCTGCTCAGTAGTTAAAAGCATGGAAAACTTGGAGTTTGCTCCCGCTTAATAGAATGGTTATAATATCAAGAGAGACTAAATAGGGGATGGAAACAGCTGTAGTGGCTGACATTCATTTTTATGACCATTATATGCCTAATTCCAGGAAACAAATCTTGTTTTTGTCTTTTTAGATGACAGGAAAAGAATGGCAAAATGTTTGTAGTTGTTGCGTTTTAGTGACGTTCAGCTGCTCCTGTCATGTATTCTGGGATAATATGTTGCAGCACTAAATCGGTCCTGCAAGGATGTCTTGCAGCTTGGACAAACTGGAACTATTGGCTTATTATCTACAGAAATAAAGTGTAGAGATCCTTGGATAAGGGATTATTAAACATTTATTACAACAAATCATGCTTGATTTATAAATATCTCAAGATAAACAACTAATGTAACTCGTTGCTAGGATTCCCATCTTGAGCTATTGGTTCCTCAACCTACAGGTGCTTATCAGTAAACTGGAACATCACCGAAAAGTTCATTTATTTCAGTAATTCAGTTTAATAAAGGGAAACTCTTGCTATGAGCCTCAGCTTTAAGTTAGTTTTGTCATGCTCCGCTGCTATGTATTTTGCTGAATAGCTTAAACCTACCACACTTTTTCCTTCCACTCAACTTTCTAGGAAATTGCTTGGATACAGCGTTCTGTGAGCAACCAGCTACTTTAACACTGACCTCTAGTGGCTCACCATCCTTGTGAAGCTTGTTGATGACTGTCTTCAGGGCAGTCATCAAGTTAGCCACCTTTCCTCATGGTTGTGTCGTCTACTGAGCCAGACTTAGACCTTTGAAAGGCTCAGGAAACCTTTGCTTTAAGCTAATTAGCTGACTAGGGTAGGACACTGTGAGTTTCCAGTGTCTAACTTTTTTCAAAATATTCAAATTTTATGAGTTTAATAAAGGGAAACTCTTGCTATGATCCTCAGCTTTAAACTAGTTTTGTCATGCTCAGCTGCTATGTATTTTGCTGAATAGCTTAAACCTACCACACTTTTTCCTTCCACTCAACTTTCTAGGAAATTGCTTGGATACAGCATTCTGTGAGCAACCAGCTACTTTAACAATGACCTCTTGTGGCTCACCATCCTTGTGAAGCTTGTTGATGACTGTTTTCAGGACAGTCATCAAGTTAGCCCCATCTTTCCTCATGGTTGTGTCGCCTACTGAGCCAGACTTAGACCTTTGAAAGGCTCAGGAAACCTTTGCTTTAAGCTAATTAGCTGACTAGGGTAGGACACTGTGAGTTTCCAGTGTCTAACTTTTTTCAAAATATTCAAATTTTATGAGAAACCAAATATTGACCAAAAAATATGGAACCTTTTTCTGATACAATTTATTTAGACGTACCTGTATATGTCAATGTGGTTTATATATGCAGTATGGTATTTAAGATTTTGAGTTGGGAATTTTCCTGTGGTCGGATGTAACAGAATAATGTTTGACCATGATGATTGTTGCTACATTTAAAGGGAGGAAAAGAAGCTTGCAATCCTGAGAAAACCGTCCCAATTGTGAAGCACAGTGGTGGCAGTACCACGCATCGGTGGTTTTTCTCCACCTCAAAGAAAGATTAGTGCTCCTAACAGGAGAGATGATGACATCCTGAGAAAAGAACAATATTGAAGCATGGGTCTTTTAGATAAACACTGACACTGACTACAAATTGGCTAAGAGACAACAATGTGAACTTATTGAAGTGGCCACAAAAGCCTGATCTCAGTCCCATTGAAGATTTGCTGAAAAGGTGGGTGTGAGCAAGGTGGCCCACAAACCTGCACACCACTTCTGACGGGAGAAATGGGGCCGGAGGTAGCCAAGATGTTTAAAAACAGGAAGTGGAATTTGAATAAAGTTTTTTTTTATCCCCTCACTCACTTATTTATCTGGATATAGGAAACATGGATATTTTTGGTAAATCTAAAAATTCTGATTTACTTTCAGACAGTAAGATAAATGTTTGTCTTTCTATTCAGTTAAGTCGATTTTTGTAGCCTTTACGCCAGGGTTCACCAACCTTTTTAAAACTGAGAGCTACTTCGGTACTGTGTCCTGCGAAGGGCTACCTGTACTAACCTGTGAACTACAAGAGTCTAAGCTCACCTTAACTTTATGTGCAATAAACATGTTTTAATGGTTTTATCCATTTTAAATCTATGTAAATACAAGTATTATTGAAAAGGAAGAGTAACTGAATAAAATAGCATTTTAAATGCTACTCACTGGAGGGTTGTGTTATTTATTTGCACAGCTTGAGGGCACCACATATGGTCCCGGAGGGCTACCTGGTGCCCATGGGCACCATGTTGGTGACCCCTGCTTTACGCTTTAAAGCAACAGCAGCAGAGTCTCACAGAGTCATTTTGGACCCCGCCGCGGCTGCGCGCTGACTTCCGTATGGGGTTAGTTATAAAGCAACCATGTGGTTAATTGTGTTATTTATTGGCAAAATGGCAATAATTCTGACATTATCGTTCCACTATCGCTGCTCAGATTGCAGTAGGTTATTTTCTTACCACCAGGGGGCAGCACAGACCACCCTTTATTCTTTATCAACAATTAAAACTTAGATCATGCTGCTTTGTGCCTGTCTGGGTGGCGGGACTTTATCGCCTCCTCGCAACGTGTCTATAATTGTAGCTTTATTGGTTTAAAATAAGCTGCCTAACTTACTAGCTTTACACTTTGGTTTTCGGGCAGGCTGAGAAGTGGTATGAAATCTTTA
The DNA here is from genome assembly GCF_011125445.2 of Fundulus heteroclitus. Classification (NCBI taxonomy): domain Eukaryota; kingdom Metazoa; phylum Chordata; class Actinopteri; order Cyprinodontiformes; family Fundulidae; genus Fundulus; species Fundulus heteroclitus. Next base: position 8,987,039 of record NC_046366.1, read on the forward strand.
AGAAACAGGTTCCAGTCCATTTATTCGTCCTTAAACCGCTAACCTGCAACTTCCTGCTTTCGTATTTACCGTCACCACAGGGGGTTAGGAAAAACGAAAGCATTTACTGCTTTCGAAGAAGCACGCAAGACGAAGGACGAGCTTTGAGGTTCTCATTCTAGCGCAGAAATGTCGGCCAGAGACGCGCTTAGGCGCAACAAAACCAAACTCCTGGACGTCTTATGTGGAGACCGCATTCTTATCCTGCAGAAAGTCTTTGAGGAGAATCTGATCACTCTGAGGGATTACAACAACCTGAAGGGAATCAACAAGGAGAACGATGAGGGCCACGTTGTGGAGCTTGTGGACAAGATCATGAATAAAGGAGAAGAAACCTGCCAACTCTTCTTAAACCTCCTGCAGACAGATGCGGACATTAAAACGACTTATCCCGATCTGAGGAACATGCAGTTCAGTGACGTCAGAATAACCGAGCCGGTCCAGGCTAGCTCACCTTGTTCAGGTAATTCAGGTCACACCGCGTGCTATCATTTTTCTCCTGGTTATGAAACATCTCATTTATGCTTGTGTTGGCCTTTTCACACAGGTGACTCGGGGCCAGAGAATAAAAGGCTGAAGGTGAGGTCCTGGTATGGAAACAGGTTGTATTTTTCATCAGTATTTATTATAGAAACAAAATATAGGCTTGACTATATCGGTTCAGGTAACTCAATGGTAATTTATTTCAACATGCTGTTACACGTCCTGATAAGATCGGACGTTCCCCTTTATTACACTGTACTGCAATCCTGCTCAGTAGTTAAAAGCATGGAAAACTTGGAGTTTGCTCCCGCTTAATATGGTTATAATATCAAGAGAGATTATATAGGGGATGGAAACAGCTGTAAAGGCTGACATTCATTTTTATGAGCATTATAAGCCTAATTCCAGGAAACAAAGCTCATTTTTTTTTCTTTTTAGATGACAGAAAAAGGATGGCAAAATGTTTGTAGTTGTTGCGTTTTAGTGATGTTTAGCTGCTCCTGTCATGTATTCTGGGATAATCTGTAGCAGCACTAAATTGGTCCTGCAAGGATGTTTTGCAGCTTGGACAAACTGGAACTATTGGCTTATTATCTACAGAAATAAAGTGTTGAGATCCTTGCATAAGGGATTATTAAACATTTATTACAACAAATCATGCTTGATTTATAAATATCTCAAGATAAACAATGAATGTAACTCGTTGCTAGGCTCCCCAGCTTGAGCTATTGGTTCCTCAACCTACAGGTGCTTATCAGTAAACTAGAACATCAATGAAAAGTTAATTTATTTCAGTAATTCAGTTTAATAAAGGGAAACTCTTGCTATGATCCTCAGCTTTAAACTAGTTTTGTCATGCTCAGCTGCTATGTATTTTGCTGAATAGCTTAAACCTACCACACTTTTTCCTTCCACTCAACTTTCTAGGAAATTGCTTGGATACAGCATTCTGTGAGCAACCAGCTACTTTAACAATGACCTCTTGTGGCTCACCATCCTTGTGAAGCTTGTTGATGACTGTTTTCAGGACAGTCATCAAGTTAGCCCCATCTTTCCTCATGGTTGTGTCGCCTACTGAGCCAGACTTAGACCACCTAAAGGCTCAGGAAACCTTTGCTTTAAGCTAATTAGCTGACTAGGGTAGGACACTGTGAGTTTCCAGTGTCTAACTTTTTTCAAAATATAAAAATTTTATGACAAATGAAAAATTTACCAAAAAATACGGAACCTTTTTCTGATACAATATATTTAGACGTACCTGTAAATGTCAATGTGGTTTATATATGCAGTATGGTATTTAAGATTTTGAGTTGGGAATTTTTGAAACACAAATGTGTAGAGACTTATCAGAAGCCATCCTTTTTCTTTTTTTGCTTTGTATTGAATCGCATTGTCTTCTGTTCAAGACAGAAGACGAGTGTTATGAACTAAAAAGCCAGCCTGTTGGTCTCTGCCTGATTATAAACAACGAGGAAGTCATTGGCGGCAAACCGAGAAGCGGGACGGACAAAGATGCCGGTACATTATTCTTTGTTTTATTTTTTACAGTATGTCTTGTCTGGTGTTTCCTCAAGTCTAATTCCTCTCTACTTCAACAAATCAAATAAAATTCTGCAGAAAGCCTGGCAAAGGTGTTCAGCTGGCTGGGCTTCAGAGTGCTGATGTGCAAAGACCAAACCAGGGACCAGATGAAACAAACACTGGAGAGATTTGCGTCGCTTCGTGACGCCGACCAGCTGCAGGAGTCGAGCTTGCAGGAATGGTTTGGTTGCTCTTTCATTGCTCCCCAGCAGCTTCTTAAGCATGGCGATGCATTCGTCTGCTGCATTCTGAGCCACGGAGCGCGGGGTGTGGTTTTGGGGATTGACTCAAAGCCTCTTGCCATTAAAGAGATAACAAGATATTTTAATGCCACTGGACAGTCAGCCCTCACTGGCAAACCCAAGGTGTTCCTGATCCAGGCCTGCCAAGGAGGCGAAATCCAGCGAGGGGTTCTGCTGCAAGATGTGGAGGAGGATAGCTTGTCCATTCCGGTGGAAACCGATGTTCTCGTTGCTGTTGCCACCGTTGAAGATCATAGAGCTTTTAGACACACAACAGAAGGAAGCTGGTTTGTCCAGTCTGTGTGTGAGCAGCTAGAGGAGCACTGTCCTAGGTAAATAAAACCCTCATTTCAGGGGTTTCCTGTCTTGTAATTCTAACCTTTGATAACCAGTGCCCTCCGTTGTATAATATTAGTGTTTTTTCAGTTCTAATCTATGCACTTACAGTGATGTTTTTTTTCTTACATACGTTTAATTTCAGGGGTGAGGACATCACTTCCATCCTCCACCGTGTAAATGATCAAGTAGGCCAAAAAGAGGCTTCCATCTATGTTGGAGGAGCAAAGCAGGCGCCTGAAGTGAGGTTCACGCTGAGGAAGAAACTTGTGCTGTCGCCACCTTCCATGTGAAGCAACAAAGCTCCTGCAAATAGCGCGTCTCTACTTTTTGATACTATATTTTCTAATCTATTTTTACTTTGAGTCACATTTTTTAAAATTTTCTACCAATTTAGCAAATAAAGTGAGAAGTGCGGTCAGTGCTGGTATGTGTCGGGTTTAATTTTCATCTGCTGTCTTTGCATGTCAAATACATATCTGCTCCTCATATCAAACCCTGGTATGCTGCAGTTACTCAAAGCTTAATGTTTAATCCTAACATATTCATATATTACACATGGCCCATGCATTATCTGCCTGCCACATAAAAATTGAAATTTCATTGTTATTACACAATCTGTTGAGAAGAGTCAACCCCCACCCCCCTCCAAGGACATTGCATGACAGATATTAGGTCAGTTCTGTTTAGCAAAACTGTTTTATTTGCTCAAAAGGCAGAAAAGTGTGAAGGGCCATATATTTTCAAAAATGTTTATGTTACTTTCTCCAAATTCAGAATCCCATTAACCGATTTAGAAAAGTTTACATGATGAGGTCATGGCATTGTAAGCTTCTAATGAGTTAATTTACATCATTTGGGCTAAATGGAGGCTAACGTGGGGGTATTTTTAGAGCAACAAATCAGACAAGATATGAGATCTGTATACTTCCACAAGTCCAATAATTTCCTGATGCTTGAAGGTTAAAAGTATCACACATTGGTGGTTTTTCTCCACCTCAAAGAAAGAGTAGTGCTCCTAACAGGAGAGATGATGACACGAGAAAATAGCATTATGTGGAAATATTGAAGCATGGGCCTTTTGGATAGACACTGATTCTGGCATACCACGTATTTAGTTACAAATTGGCTAAAAGACAACAATGTGAACTTATTGAAGTGGCCACAAAGGCCTGATCTCAGTCCCATTGAAGGTTTGCTGGAAAGGTGGGTGTGAGCAAGGTGGCCCACAAACCTGCACACCACTTCTGACGGGAGAAATGGGGCCGAAGGGAAAGCCAAGACGTTTAAAGACAGGAAGTGGAATTTGAATAAAGTTTTTTTTTTTTTTTTTGATATTACTTATTTTTCCGGATATAGGAAAAACTTATTTTTTTGGTAAAACTAACTGACGTACGGGGAAAAAACTGATTTACTTTCAGACAGTAAGAGAAAAAAACGTTGTCTTACAGTTAAGTCGATTTTTATAGCCTTTACGCTTTAAAGCAACACCAGCGGAGTTTTTAGGACCCCACCGCGGCTGCGCGTTGACTTCCGTATGGGGTCAGTTATCGTTACCATGACGACCCAGATTGGTTCCTCTCACAGCAGCAGCTGACGGGGCGACGCAACGCAGCCGCTGTTCGCAAAGCGTTTTGAAGCACGGCTGGAGAAACCGCGAGAAAGTTACGGCAGCGTGAACGATGGACGACGGTAAAGGTGTCGGTGCGACGAGAGTCAGCGAAGAGTCCAAACACGAAGAGTTTAGAGCCTCAGACCAGGCTGTTGCCTTCATGGCCTCCATTGGTGAGTTGACACCATGACACACAGCGAAGGATGAAAACTGCGAGTGTCCAGTTTGCCAAACCCCATTTTTATTATTCAATTAAAAAGAGCAAACAGGAAAAAGAAAAAAAAAAAAACACAGAACTTTAGTGGTGTCACCAGCTGAGGCTTGTGTGTTGTGCCAGAGCCGGAGGAGCTGCAGCGGTGTGTGTTCACGGAGTCGCTGGCGGCGCTGTCTGACGGGGGCCAAGTCCTGGGAGAGCTGCGCGTGTCCGTGGAGTTCACCCGCAGAGCCCTGCAGCCCTGCCTGCTGCTGCACGCTCAGAGCCGCGGAGCTATCGATGGCGCCCCCTGTGGAACCACTGTGACAGGTCAGCTCAGTCACCATGCCCCCCTGGTGTTTCCAGGTGCGCTTCGCCGCTCATCACATCATGTCTTGTCTTCTGCTACTGCTGACTATAAGCCTACCTGACGGCTGACTTGGAGGTCCTGGAGGAAGACTACCAGGAGTACGTCAGGGTGAGCCCTTTTAAACATCACCTCGCTTTAGCTGAACGCTGATCAACGGTTTGCTGTGACAGATAAACCCAAATGTTTAAAGGATAGTTACCTGTTTTTTAATGGTTTGTTCATCTTCTCAAAACCCTTCTCCAGCTCCACAATCACAATGTTGAAAAGACGTGTCGCATGGTGCAGCGTGACAGTCAGATGGTGATCGACAAATGCACCAGAGCGGGAGAGGTGAACACGAACAATACCACTTCCAGCATGTTTACTGCCTTGCAGAAGTATTACTACTTCTAAACCTTTTCACATTTTGTCATGTTACAACCACAAATGCGTGCAATGGACAGTGTCGTGATGAAGCGTTTGCCCCCCTTACAGATTTTCCTTACAACCTGGTAAAGGTAACCTTGGATAAGCTGCAGAGATCCATAGCTGAGGCGAGGCCAACCATTACGCAGGGGCGAGAGGGAGACGCCCCCTCAAACAAATGTCTTGCCCCCTCAAATCATAAAATAAGTGATCTTCGGTCTGCGCTCTGCAGTCAGCATTTTCTTCCAAAGAGCATCCATTCATTAGCCTCGTGAGACCATCCTGATCTCGCGAGCTTTCAAGGTTTCACTCACAGATCAGTCTGGCTACTCTCCGTTGAAGAAAATTTGGAGCCGTTCACCAAACGAACGTCCAATCAGCGTTGGCTTTGAGGCAGGTTGAGGTGTGACGCAACGAGGAGCGACAGTTCAGTCTAAAGAACATGGCGGCTTCGGCTGACGAAACTAGCGTTAGCGTGGCTATCGAGCAAGTTTTATCGGAATTACAGAGTATTTCTTTGCTGAGCTAACGAGCCTTTACCTGCAGCAGCAAGAGTAGCTTGGCTTGTGGTTGTGTTTTCGTCGTCGCTCGTAACAGAGCGACGACGAATCTGATTGGTTTATTTGGCCCGTCTATCACCAACATAGGCCAATCAGCTAACCAGTATTTTCGCCCCTTCCCAAAATTACTTCAACGGAAGGTTTCCAGATGGATATGCGAAGCAAATCTATCTGGCGGAGTCAGGTAATCCATTCATAGCTGTACCCATAAAATCAAGTATTTCAAAGCCTTCTCCAGCTATTCCAAACGTTTACAATTGGCCAGCATCATTTCACAGTGACACTTGTTTGACCAATGACCATCACTGACTGATGGCAAGTGTTATAGATTCTCTATTTCAAAATAAATGAACTATTGATAAGAGTAAAAAGACACATTTTGCTGAGATGTGTACGTTTTTTTTCTGTCAATGACAACTATTTTGATTGCACTCTGCTATGAATCCTTTCTAAAAACAAAAACAAAAACGCCACATGTAGTGAAAAGCAGCGCAAAATTTAACAACCAACTGAAAGCTATTTTGGTTCAGAAGAAGCCCAGTTGGGTGGAAACATTGCACAGCACTTCATAGCTTAATTAACAGCAATTATAAATATCCTAAAGCATAATGTCTACACATGATTGTGCCCCTTCACATTTCTGCCTGCTCCTTATATTTGCATGATCAGACCTGGCCATGAGCTGCTGTGAAGTTCAGTTAGCTGTTTCCTGCAACCCATGGAGGACAGAGAAAGAAGGAGGTCTGGTCCGATGAGACCAGAATGTAACTTTTTGGCCAATATCCAAACTGCTGTTTGTAGAGGAAAACTAACTGAACACATTTCCCTGACCACACCATACCTATACTAGCCATTCCCATACTAACCCAAGGCGATGGCAGCGTCATGCTGTGGGCTTGTTTTTTTTTGTTTTTTGTTTGAACCAATAGGAAGACAATTGGGGATTTGAGAACTTGGGTTTTGATAAGAAGCATGTTTCTGTGTTAGAAAGAGAAATGTGTGCAGCACTCTCCTTTCTGCACATTATCAGTCTGGGACCGCTCCGAAACGAATCCGTTTGGGGAAAGGCAGGACATTCAGCAGAACTCTCCGAAATGATTGGGCGAAGCGACAGCAAGTGCCCGCCTACTAAAGGTTGGTTTTAGCCAATCAGGGTATCAAATTAAAACGTAAGCAGCAGGCTTCATGAAAAACCACAAGAAGGTAAGCTAGTCAAGGCACTTCTTGCTGTTATTCTTTCAAAGAAGAAATTGTGGATTCTCATCAAAACAGATGTGATAGCAGCAGCTACACATGCATCCTCCTGCGCCGCCATGTTTGTGTTGGTTTGGCTGTGGGCTCGTCAGCTCTTGCTTTTGTCGCACCAGAAAGACCCGCCTTAAATTTCAATACTGCAACGTGATTGGCCCAAAACGTTTTTGGTTTGGACACAAGGGATTGAAGCCGTGTGTGAACGCACAAATACCGCAAGAGTTTATCTTGCAGTCAAGGTTAGCTCAATTCAAGTTAAGACCTAAATCCAATCCAAAGAAAATTTATAAATCATTTTCCTTCTACTTTACAGTTCTACACTACTCTGTTGCAAATAAGATCCCTGTTAAATATGTTGATGTTTGTGGATGTAGCATAGCCAGTGTGAAAAGGACGAACTGTCATGACTAGTTTTGAAAGCCTTTTTAGCATCAAAAGATCATGCAGGTCATTTTTGCACCAGACGATAACAGACCTTCTGTTGTGGGGTTACCTTTGGCTTGTGTGTTTCTTGCGTGTGCGTGTGACTGAACGTGTGTGAAGGAAGTGACCAAGGAGTGTGTGTCTTATCCCATGTCTGTCCTGAGAGGCCTGGTCACCGAGGGATCCAGCATGCTGCTGATGCGTCTGATCGCTCTGAGGAGGAAGGTTCCAGAGAACATGGTGTTTATCATCTTGGACCAATCTCTACATATAAACCACACCACTTTTGTAAGTAAGAGCAGCTGTGAGAATGTTCTAGGACAACATTGGCATATTCGGGTAAACTGTGATTTTTTTTTTTTTTTTGGTGCACAACCAGAGTGAGGTGGGTATGAAGCAAATGGAGGTTGGTGGTGAGGTCTTAGAGCTATTTGGGGTGCAGAGGACGGTTGGCTCTGTGGTGGCCAGCCCCTCCACCTGGCAGTGCTACTTCCTGGATGATGGGTGAGTTTTGAACACTTGTTTCCTCATTTCACATAACCTTGTTGCCCTCTAAACCCTAAGTGACACTAAAAGATAAAATATTCAAATGGCTATTTCTGGTCAGTGAGTTAATGTATTTATTTAGGTCTTTTGCTAAAAAAAATTTAACCACATTTAACTACCAGCTCTGATCTGATACGTTTATTTTTTTCTTGATATTATAAATACGTTCGGGAATCTGTTGCCCTTTGATAAGAGATATTTCTTACCCTGATCAAAATCCAAATGGGCTTAGTAGCGCAAATTCTCCAGATGTTAGACATGCATCTTTTACATGATGTGGTGTTTTAGTTTCTAATTTACTCACTGCCCAACCATCATCAATGGTTTAGAAAGAGTGAGCAGCCACTCCTTTCTCTGATGCACTTTCCTTTTGTCAGTCTCAAGCCTGATGTATGTGAGCTAAGATATTTGTTTGGAAAACTGGTAGTGCTAGGATTGGTGACCTGGATTTAAATAAAGCACAATTCAAACAGAAGATCTGGGGTCCGTTCTTCGTACGTTGCTTAAAACATCCAAGATCAAATGACACATCCAAGATGATTTCATCTGGCTAATCATGATCCGGCTAATTGGGTTCTTCCGACACACCTGTTGTTTATGATTAGTATGGCTGGATTGAGTTATCTGAGACAACTGCGCGTTCATGCGTTTGTTTAAAAGGGGAAATGTATCGATAGTAGAAACAATGATTAGCAACGCTGCTGATCACTTAGTCTTCTAAAGCCAGGAGAGAGGGCCGGCAAAAAGTAGCAGACAAATTAATGCGTAAATACTGTCCATGGTAGATGTTTCTATCACTTTCTACAGTATGAATTTTTGCATTTTAATAATTTCATATTTACTTTGTTCTTTTATGTCAGAGCCTCCACGGGACCCACTAGAACATGGGTACAAGTAAAAGTGAAATACAAGAATATTCTACAAAATTGTAGCCTTTAATTATTATACTGTATTTTAAAAAGCAACTTCTTCCTCTTTTTTTAAAAGCCACTGTTAAATGATGTGTTTGTTTATAACGGCCACCAAGAAAAAGGCTGGGGGAAAAAACAGGTTATTTTTACTTTTGAGGCATGTTTCACCCTTCTTTTTTTTTTTTTTTTTTTTTTTTTACAAAATGACACAGAGTGCCATCCGTTCCCTATATAAATGGCATCTTCAACAAAAAATATAGTATTTTGACCTGAAAAAACACAAATTAAGAGGAGAAATTGAACTCGACAACTAGAAAAAGAGAAAAGTTGCACCAGAGATCGAGTTGCTTCGAAAGGGCCTTCAGAGTAAGGGCTAAAACACCATTTGCTAACTTTACATAACTATCTCTTATTGCAGACAAAAGATGACTTGCTGGCTTTTCTTTATAAAGAATTGTTTAAATAAAACGACAAGAACTAAGCATTATTTGTTTGGTCTTTTATTAAACGTTAAAAAATGGTGTTCCACAATTCTGTTCCGTCCTCTGCCACTAGGTGGTCCAAGTCCACTGGCTGGACAGACTTCCCATCTCCTCCGCTTATAAAGCTGTGATCTAATCCTGTATATATGAAATAAGACTGCTGGCGAGCAGGTTTAAGCTGGCGCACATGTTGCTATGATAACAAGTGCAGGATGAGTTTCGAAGAACCAAATGATCCAAGATCATGCCAAATCGTCAACAATCAAATCCAGCTAACTGAGTTAGTGATGTATGAAGAACAGGCCCCTGGTTTTATTCGAATAAGAAAACGTTTACATAGTAGATGAATTTGCTCGTGAAAGGAAGTCCTACAAAATAATTTTGACGTCAACTGTTTGATGTGAGATCTGCTTCCTGTATGCGTGAATCACATACATTCATCTTGATAAACAAATGCTGGGCTGGTTCCAGACAGATAAGTAATGCTGGGGTTGAGCAAATAAAGCTTGACTTGGAATGTATGGGTTAAAACTGTATAGTTGACATTGCAGTTTATTTGAGATGTGTTTTCTTTTATTAGTCACTTGGCCAGCAGAAAACAGGAGGGCTCACCAGTCACAATGAAGCTCCTGCAGCAGCCTTCAAAAATAGACAAAGGTAAATTATCCCTGCTGGTTAATTTGTACTCTTCTAGTTGTGCTGATTTAGTAAACAACATTTTCCATTACATGAATGAATTGTCTTCCACTGGGTTTCTTCATTCCTGTTTTGTGAGTTAATACAAAACAGGGCTGGACAATGATTCATCCATCCATCCGTCCGTCCGTCCATTTTCCGTCACACTTGTCCCTTGTGGGGTCGTGAGGGTTGCCAGTGCCTATCTCCAGCATTCAATGGGCGAGAGGCAGGGTACACCCTGGACAGGTCACCAGTCTGTTGGAGGGCAACACAGAGACAGACAGGACAAACAACCATTCCAATAACAATATATATCGGTCGATAGACTTGTGGTGCAATAGAAAAAAAGGGTAACTAAAAAGTTCAATAGAACAGTTTTCCTTCCTTTTGCATTCTAGTCTATCATGTAGGTTAATACTCCAGTCATTACATCCTCTCAACCAATCACAAACGCAGACCCAGGAACCTGGGTCACCATGCTTCAAAGAGTTCAGAGAGCACGTGATCTGAATTCCTTTTTTAAAAACATGCTGTTTGCTAAAAAGTTGTTTGAATAAAAGGTTGAGTTTGAATTCGGTGTTTGTGTGTTCTGTATCTAAAAACAGGTCGTTAAGCAACTGCATAAAATGGCCAACGCGGCACTTAAGATATATATTTAGAATATTTTGGTAATTATCGATATTAATCAATCAATCAATCAGGTTTATGTCTATAGCACATTTTAAAAACTGCATGGGTGACCAAAGTGCTGCACATTAAAACAAGAAAAGGTTAGAAACAACCCCAAAAAAACTGTAAAAGTTCAAAACATACGCACATCATCAAAAGCCAAAACCAGGTTCACAGCAAGAGTATTTTAAAATGACATACACAGCAAGTCAGTGTATTAAAAGCCAGGGAATAAAAATGTGTTTTTAAAAGAGATTTAAAAACAAGAAAAGATGAGGCCTGTCTGATACTCATTGGTAAATGATTCCATAACTTGGGAGCAGCAACAGCAAATGCTCCGTCACCTCTGAGCTTCAGCCTAGTTTTAAGGACTGTCAGCAACAGCTGATCTAAGGGATCGAGGTGGGCGGTAAGAATGAATCAGCTCACATAAATAATGTAGACCAAGATTGCTCAAACATTTAACAACAAATAAAAGCTTAAAATGAATTCTGTAGCGCACATGTAGCCAATGAACGCACGCTGTAGGATGGGAGTAACATGCTCATGCCTACAGGTCTGAGTTAACCAATGAGCAGCGGAGTTCTGCACAAGCTGCAGACGGGCAAGAGAGGCCTGGCTAATGCCTATATACAGTGCAGTAGTCTCCAAGTCAGGTCTTGCTAAGATTGATTTCACCTTTGCTATTTTGCAAAGTTGAAAAAAAACTTTTCTGAACAACACTGCTGATCTGTTTCTCAAGTTTAAAATCAAAGTCAATCTTTACCCCCAGATTGGTGACAGTGAGCCAAGATCTACGTTTGGGGAGGGACACCAACTCGGTCCAAACAACATATATCTTGTTTTCATTTAGACTAAGAAAGTTAAGAGAAGGTCATGCTTTAATGTCTTTAAGGCAGCATGTGAGTTGCTGGACAGTGTTGTTTTGTGCCAAGGGGAAATCATCATCATCATGACAGTCAAATGAAATGCCATATTTCTTAAAAACAGAGCTGAGGGGGAGTAGGTAAAGATCAAATAAAAGAGGGCCGTGAATTGACCCCTTAGGGAGCCTGTATAGAAGAGGAGTTGTGGAAGACATAAAGTTGTCAATCTTTACACAAAAACTCCTACTAGTTACACTGCAAAAATGGATCTAAAAATAAGTAAACTGATCTTAAAATGTGTGGTTTTGTCCTAGATTTGAGCAGGTAAATAATATTATCTGCCAATGGAATGACTATTTTTACCCCTAAAATAAGATGATTAGACATCCTGCACCTGACATAAGATGATGGAGATGAGTTGTTGCTATTTAAATGCAGCAGTCTTATTCCATTGGCAGATCATCTTATTTACCTGCTCAAATCAAGGACAAATACAGTCATTTTAAGAAAATATTACTTATTTTTAGTTTCGTTTTTGCTGTGTACGTAGGACCAAAACCAATTAAAGACGACATCCCTAATGCCCTCAAAGTGCTCACAACAAGAGATCAAAATACAGTGATCAGGAGCATTGTAAGCTGCAGACAAATCTAAAAGCACTAAAACAGCAAACTTCCCAGAGTCTGTTGACAAAAGTCTCTCATTTGAAACCCTTAGAAATGTGCCCCCTGTACTGTGAAGGGTTTGAATCCAGACTGAAATGGCTCCGTGATCCCATTGTCTGTACCAAATGGTAACAGTTGGTTGTTGACAACCTTCATTTGACATATTGTCTCATTTTTATTTGAATTCAGCTGTTCCATGCTGGTATCAAAACCGCAATCAGTGGGAACGAGGTTTATTATAAAGTCTTTGGAAATAATATGCAGCTAAAGCATATGTCAGATTTGAGCATATTCATGATCTGATAATTTCTCAAAATACTTCCCTAACAAGAGCAATACAGTGCTGAAAGCATTTTGGACCTTACAGATGTCTTCTATTTTTTGTTTCTTTTGATCAAACATAAATGTCTCAGATCAAACCAATTTTAATTTCAGGGTTCTTTTTCACAGCATTGTAGGTGCATGGGTACAACATTATTTGTTTACAGGTAGAAAATTGAAGTAGAAAGGGACAAAAACATAACACAAGGGTATAAAATGTAAGCTAAGGCATAACTTTACCCACAACCTAAATTATCTCACACAAACAGGAAAAATAACAACAAAGAGGTTTGTTGTGTTTCTATCTGTTAGGTCCTGAGAAGGTCCCCCTAGTGTTGGAAGAAGACATGGAGTTGCACTCTCAGTACCTGGAAAGAAAGGTGATCAGTAACTTATTTTTGAATTCTTATTTATTAATACCCGGTCAAGCTAAATACCACAATCATTCCCAAAACTGTCAACAGCAGAGCATTAATTGTGTCTCTGTGTTTTATTGTGGCAGGACAAACTGAAGGCAGAACATATTTCGTACCTGAGAGAGCATCCGGAGATCCGAGCCCTCCTGTCCGAATTTATGCAGGACTTGCTGATTATGAAACCGGACAACATCTTCCAGTTTGCTCGAGACTACTTTATTCCCTTTTCCTCCAGCCACTCCTCAGATTCTAAAAAGTGCTCAGCCTGAAACACATCAGCAGGCACACTGCCACTCCTAAAAGCATTTTGTTACTTGCTGTACATTCTTTAAATTTGCCCTTACATGTCTGGAAATGTGTCTGAATAAATTGGTTTGTTTTAAAGAGGTCTGTAACCGTGCTTCTTAAAACACTGTTGAGAAGTGGTTGGGCCTGAGAAAAATATGTTTTTAGGACTATCAATGAAAGCTTAATATTTCAGCTGCCTGAAATATCACATTCCCCTCTCAAAATGTGAACAAATTAATCTAGCAAGGTTGTTGCTGTTTTTTTTCTGTGTTTATTTCTCTCATCACACTCTTGTGAATTTGGACACATTTGCTTCGTATCTATACATGTACCTACCCAAGAGGACACACAAATATGTCACCCTTAATGTATAATTCATAACTTTAATCCTCCTAATATAAGTAATATTTTATTTGACTTTTACAAAACAAATGTTAAACAAGTTCACAAAACCGCCCCCAATGTTTCATGTTTTATTTCCCTAACTGATGTCAAGCCAGAGGCAGTTAATTTCCTTTTTTATGATAGGGAAATTGATGGTGTCCGTCAATTTCTACATCTAATTAGAGATGTAGAAATATAGAAAGATATAAGGATATTGATATATATATATATCTATATGTATGTATGTCTGTAGCTACTATATACTATATATCTATTATATATATCTATATATTATATATCTATATATATTATTCTAATATCATCTCTCTCTATATTATCTATTTCATGTTATCTCTAATAATCCTATTCTGTCTTTCTCTCTCTATCTATATATTTCTGTCTCCTCTCTCTTATCTCTATCTCATCTCTCTTCTTTGTCTGTCTGTCTGTCTGTGTGTGTGTGTGTGTGTGTGTGTGTGTGTGTGGAGTGAGTTTGGCTTCAATACAAGCGCTGACAGTTCACTGCTCCTGCCTAACACTGAGCAGAGCTTCCGACCGCCCCAAGATGGCGGCCCCAAATCTCGTCACTGCCCATTGGCGGTAGCGGTCGATGCCGGGTCTTCTGATAGTTTTACTCTTTCTAAAGTCTATGGTAGGGACGCTCTAACGTCAGCCTGCCTCCTAAAGGAAATACTCGGAAGTGAAAAATCCTTCTCTGCTTACTTTTCGCTCTGACAAACAAGCCTGCGTTCCGAAAGTGAAACTCATTCCAATGAGCGGGAGGCTGCGTTCAAGACCAACATGACATAGTTTCTGACTGGTTTTAGTTTAAAGAAGATCTTCAGACCAAGTTCTTTGAACCTCTGAAGATCATTTCTTTATTTCGACGCTTTTCTCTCTGACACTCCGCCGTCGTCTGCAGTGAGTAAATGATACTTTGCTGGTTCTGAAACTTCACCAGACAACGTTATCGACCTTAACTTCTCAGCTTAACGCCATGTTAGTTAGTAATTCATCAGGCCGTGATATGTAGTGGCACCCGGTCTAATGTACAAACATTTACAGTCATTAAAATGTTTCTTGTCGTTAAATATATTTAAGTGTATTTTCTGACACCATTGTGACGTCGGCCGATACGTAATGACATTTCAAACAGGAAGTAAAATCAGTTCATATAGATTTTGGGGAAACGTTTTTAGGCAGACTAAAATTATTAATCTTAAATATTAATCTTTGAACTCGGAAGGGTCTACTTTTTGTTCTGTTTTTGTACTTTTTGTCATGAACTATGTTTGTTTTGTTTTTTTATTAGTCCTTTATTCAGGCTGCTAACAATAAGAAATAACCAAGCCCCCAGTCCAAGGACTGGCATAAAATGTTCTAGATTATTATTATGAAATTACTTAAAATAATACGACATACAACAATTTGATGGCCAAGCCAACCCCCCCCAACACTTAATTCTAAAAATGCCTCTGCTCTCACACAAAAAGAAAGAAAGCAACAAAGTTGTATCCCTACATAATACAGTCCTGGAGGCAGGTTTATAATTGGAGAAGCTTTAAAAGAAACATTTTTTTCTTTCCTTGAACAGCTTGGAGCACTGATCTGCAGGTCAAAATCTATAGAACTATATTATCTCCTATTTGTTAACTGTGACATATCCAAGAACTCCTGTCATTTTCATTCTCTAAAGACGGATAAAGATAATGCACTTTTTAAGTTCAATACGAGTCAGATTAAGGTGGGAGACATGATTTAATGCACAAACGGGGATCATTTTATAATTCTATAATTTTAGATTTGATTCAAAATAAGTGCTCTCATTTCTGTCTGTCCAGCTGGCTAAACGTTACGTTGGGATGTGAAAAGCGAGTTCATTACACTTGGCCGCCAAAAACATTGCTTTTCAAACAAGGCACAGTTTTTGGGGCAGGTTCACCCATGGTGAAAATTGTTATAGTTAACAGGCCTATAGAGCTTATTTTCATTAAGGGGTTACAAATAATAGGTCACACAAGCTGTACCTCCTGTGCATTTTATATAACAAATAAAAGAAGGGAGTAAAGAACAGAGGCATGCCTCACAACAAAGCTGAGTCAGCGTAGCCTGCTGGAAACGGACGCGCGAGCTGCACCGTCATGGTGGATCCGTTAAAACGTGAAATCCATCAGGGAGTGAAGTTACAGAGCTGAACAGCCACCGAATGGACTCCAAAATATTACTCTGACTACTACTATCCCTCAGCACAGACCAGAGTTAGGGTTAAGGAATAAACTCCAATAAGTTAACACCTCCATAACTTTTTGTTTTCCTGTCAGATTTTTCATTTTAGACATTTGGCGTGTACAGAGGTCCAGGGAACAGGATTGTTCAGGTAGTATTACATTCACAATATAGCATTACCAATATCAATATACCTCACCAGACTGTCACAGAGTTCAGCTTTACGCCTGCATCTCATTTCTATACAGAAGGAAGAGACCTGTAGGTCGGAGGAGATGGACAGGCTGCTGCTGTCCCAGATTGACGAGGAGCTGGCCTCCGTTGAGGTGGCGGAGCTGTGCTTCCTGTGTAGCGATGTTCTCAACAGAAAGCGCCTGGAGGGGGTGAGCTTCACATTTTAGGGTTTCGTTTGTGTCTACGGTTTCTCTCCTCAGCATCCATTTATGTGCTTTTTTTTTTTCTTTCTGTCATCTTACAGATCAAGGATGCAAAGGAGCTGTTTGTGAGACTGGAGGAGAAAGGTCTCCTGGAGAACAACTCCTTCCTCTCTCAGCTGCTCCACTCTATCCGTCGAGCGGATCTTCTCAACATGCTGGAAAACGACGGCGGACAGGTGCAGGACACCGACGCTAGCCCTTTCCTGTCTGACTACAGGTAACAGAGGCAGGAATCCGGACAGGAACTGCCAGGAACTTCTCAGATCTTTACATTAGTTTTAAAATTCAACATGCTAAGTTCACCATGAATTTTTATAGGGAACAGGATTTTAAAATGGATTGTTGAAATACAAGAACCTATGTGTTGTTGTACCAATGCTGTTGTCTTTTATTTGGTCTTTTTTAGCGTTTCTCCTTCCGTGTATTCTAATTTGAACGTGTATGCTCTCTCTGTAAGGTTGATGCTGTACAGAATCCACGAGGATTTGACCACAGAGAACTTGGACAAGATGAAGTTTCTGCTCAAGGATAAGCTGGCCAAACGACACCTGGACATGAACAGCGTGAGGACACACCCACAAGCTTCGAACAGTAAACTGGTCGTGCAGCATAGCAAATAATGACATCACCACTTCTGGGGAAAAAAAGTGTAATGCCTTGGCAGCCATTTTCTGAATGAACACAGAAATCCAGCAGACGTGTGTGATTCCAGATGTGGCAATTATACAACATTTGGGGAACGGACTAGCCTTCTTATTAAAATAACAGTTTATTCATATAGAGTAGGGCTGTATAATATCATTTTTTTTCCTGACTGATACCTTTGTAAAGTAAGATTATTTCAGCAGTGGTGTGAATACGTTTAAGAGCTGTTGTGTTTATACTGACCCCCTCCTGTCTGTTCTGCTCCTCAGAGGTCTCTTCGGCGGTGGCTTTGGTGTTTTTATTTAATTTGTTAAAATCTTCTGTAAATATATGCCTCTCTCACACACTTACAGACAGCTTTGAACGTGTTTGCTGAAATGGAGAAGGCCGGCCTCATCTCTAACAAAAATGTCGACGAACTCCACCTTCTCCTGCTGGAGTCTGATCGAGAGCTGGCGAAGATCGTGGAAGACTACATGAAGAGTCTGAGGCTCAGTCCCACAGGTAAACATGACAGAGGAAGGTTTCATGGCAAACGTTGTTGGCTGGGAAGTGGCTGGGCTAAAGCCTGTGAGTAAAGTGCACTATGTGCTGGAAGTGCAGATGACTTAATGTTTGCTTGAACTTCCTGAAGGCCGTCTGCGTGAACAAAGACAAGCTCCTCGTGCCAGCAGTGATCTACAGGTCTGTCTGTGAGTTCAAGTATGCGTTCTGGAGAAGTGTTGCTGTAATACGTCAGCTTACTGCAACTGTTTCTCCTCCGACAGAGGCCCAGCGACTACCGTCAGTCTGTACAGCCATCTTTGTCCATGTGTGAGACTGAGCCCTGCCTCCGTAAGCCGCTCCTTTTGAAAGCTTCGTGCACTGTTAATGTCCTTTAGCCAAACATGTCTTGTGGTTGCACCTTTTGCCCTTTCCATCAGTTAGCAGGTACATTTAAAGACAAATTTGAGGACATGTTTATGTTTGTTTTTTCTGAAATATTTATTAGAAACAAATGAAATTCTCATCTAAGGATTATGATAAAAATAGCTAATAGTACCTCTCAGTCAATTCTACAAATCTAATATACTCTCAATTAACTGACATTTAGTTCCTATTTATTAATTAAGACTAAAAAAAAAGAAAAAGAAAAATTCAAATATATTCTTCAGACTACTTATAAATTCAAGGGTAACAAATATCATTCAAGCTTCGCTAAGTGGGCTAAGAACCTAGAAGTTATCAAAAGACGATCACAACTATACTCTGATCTATTTTGCTGTAAGAAGTAAAAGGAGAGGGGGAAGAGAAACAAGCCTGACAGCTCGCACTGTCACAGTTTTTTGTTTTTTTTTACCACAGCAAAACAGAAATAATGGGGCCATAGTGTGTCCTTTGGACCCCCCACGAATACGACCAATGTGTCTGGCCAAAGTTTACCTTTATGCTGTAAGGCGAGGGTTTTGTTCTTGCACCAAAGGTTTAGGGTTATAGAGACGGGCTTGACTTGGCTTAGAGTGTAACCAAATTACGGTCTGAGCTCCTCTCTATGGTGTTGGAGGAAGAATGAAAAATCAAAACAGAACAAAACGATCTTGCAGAAACTCTACTCATAAAAATGTTAATGTAGAGAATGTTCCAGACAAACATTTAAAACAACCAAATTCAAAGGCTGACCAAACATTTTATCATTTTAGAAGGAATAACTTTCTCATGAATAAGTTTCCTCTTCTCCGATTTTCACTCAAAACAGACTTTTGGTGCAACAGGTGCCATCAACCAGATAAGGATTTCCTTTGTGGCACTGGAGAGACAGAACAAAAGTGGTGGTTTTTGTATAAGCAAATTGGTACAACAATACTCATAAAAACCTTCATTACTTGGAGAAACCAGCATATTACTTTGAAAAAAAGCCAGTGTAGGCTAACTAAAGGTATCTGGAAAGCAGAGTCCCTGTAAGGGAAAGAACAAATTCCAAAGGTGCAGTAGTTGCTAAATATATTATTTTTAACCCTCCAATAGCTGTCAGTGGCTCTTAATTACAACCTCTAAATCCAGAAATCTACTAATCACTGGATGACTTCTTTGTTTTTTAAGCCCCCACGCTGTGGTTTGTTTTGCAGGTGCGGAAACCACTTACTCTGACAATACGCGACAGGCAGCATTATCTGACGAGGTAACTGACTTACACACACTCACTGTGGCCTCCTCTTTCATTTGTCGACGCACTTGTCACATCAGCATTTGGCCTCACCTGGCTCTGTGCTTGTGTCCCGCAGGAGGAGTACTACATTCTGAACAGTCGTCCTCGAGGCTTGTGTGTGATCTTCAACAATGAGAACTTCAAGGGACCTAAACTCTCTCCTCGTGCTGGATCACACGTAGATAACGGTATTTTTATAGCTTCAGAAATGTTCCAATGAAAACTAGTGGACTTACAGTTTCTTTCCCAAAGCTGTGAGGGCAGTCGCCCCCTTCAATAAACCACCAGCCCAGTTCACAGCCTGTTACGTGTTTACGACCATACTACTGCTTTCGCAGGTTCATGACGATCAACACGAACAGATGAGCATTATTTACGCCGTCTCTCACATGCTGGTGTCTATTTGCACATTTTAGTATCAGGGAATGTCTGTTGGGAAATCCCTGCAAACTGCACAGCTCCGTAACTTGAAGATCTAAATTTATTGCACAGTATTTTGCTGAGTGTATCAAACGATGGAGCATTTGAGTGATACGTTCATGCAACTACACAGTAATCTATATCATCTGTACTGCTATCTGACTCTTTGACTCAAAAATGAGTCCCATTAGACGCTAGGGCTGGACGATATAGAAAAAAAGCTTATCGATTTAAAAAAAAAATGCATATTGATCGATATCGATAATTATTGAAAATATTTAAAACCATATTTTATGTGCAGCTCTGGACATTTTATGATATTGCTAAATGATTTAATTTTAATAAAGAACACAAACACAGAATTCCAATTAAATCTTTATTTAGCCAACTTTTTTTAACCATAACAGAATTTTTCTAAAGAGAAATAACTTAAGAGACCTGAGTTATGTTATTAAATACTGACAAAGAATAAACTAAAGTGACCAGTAAAATGACCAAAATAAATATACCAAATAAATAAATAAAATAGCCTATTTAGGCGGGAATAGTACACTAGTTACTCCTCAGGTTTCATAATTGAGAGGCTGACGCAGGGCTGAGGTCTGAGGTTGTGACGTGTAAGGAGGACGCAGATTGCAGCTCATTTTGCACTGATTCTCTGCATTAGTTGCACAATTTAGGGAGCGCTGTTAGAGAAAAACTTGCGTTCCGGATCTGTATATCACGGATCAAGAGTGGCGAGTAGTTGTTTGAAGCCAGGTTTTTCAGCTGCACACAACAGGAGCATGTCCATCACTATGAAGCATGTTACTGCATGTGTTATGTCCTTACGCCGCTTGGACGCTTTGTCATTTTATCACAAAGAAGGAAGCCCAGTTTAGCTGCTATACCTGCTTTGTTTTGGAAGAACTTCCAGAAGATTCCTACGAAGACGCGGAGCGGCTGAAACTGCTCACGGGGCTGCACGGCTCGCGCTGCTGCGGTAGTGAGCTTATATAGCGCTTTTCCAGTCATGCTGACCACCCAAAGCGCTGTACACTATAGCCACATTCACCCAGTCGCTCTCACTAACGCGCACACATTTATACACCGAGACGCAGCTCGGTAGGCAACTTGGGGTTAAGTGCCTTGCCCAAGGGCACAGCGACATGTAGCAAGGGGAAGCTGGAATCGAACCCACAACCTTCTGGTTGCCAGACGACTACTCAACCCATCAAGCCACAGTCGCCCCAGATGACGTGATGAAACAAGTTGGTTGCGTTACCAGACTTTGTTTTTACCGGTTCCTTGCAAATTTTACAAATCACTGATTTATTTCTGTCAGACTGGCGAACTAGTAAAACCCCGTTTTGGGACCGTTTCCTCCGCCGCTACTTGCTGCATATTCACGTGCTCTGTGTTGTGGTTTGAGAGGGCGGAGCTTTGTGACGGTGTCCCTGGGTCCGCGATTATGATTGGTCGAGAAGAAGTAGTGACTGTAGCATCAACTATTATGATAGGCTGAAAGGAAGGAAGGAAAACTCTCTATCGAACTTTTATCGACCCTGTTTTTTCCTATCGTGCCACACGTCTGTCGATCGATATATATTGTTATTGAATTATCGTCCAGCCCTATTAGATGCTAGGAGCTATTTATTTTCAAGCTTTAAGCTTTTCAGGAAGTGTTGATGGTGCAATCAGCTGATTTAAGGTGGTTTGGGAAGAGCATTTCTGCATCTTATGTGTAATATGGGTGCATCCTGAGCTGGTGTCTGCCTCATCCTAAATGTCCTTATGGTTCTAGGTTCATGAATATGTATTTTGAGTTTTATTAGTTTCCTCATACAACTAGTTGCAGTCATGAATCAGTGATCCAGTTATGACCTATCAGTAATCATTTGATCTGATTTTTTTGTGTGACACAGAAGCTCTGACATCACTGTTCAAGCGCTTTGGCTTTAAGGTGGAAACCCACAATGACCTGACTGCAATGGAAATGACTGAAACACTGCAAACATTGATCAGGAGGGATTATTCTAGAGAAGATGCCTTGGTGAGTACTTTCACATGCCACAGTCTTTTAGTTATGTATTTCACATAATGTAAATCACACACACGTATTACCTGGCCACTTTAGGAGGGGCACCTTGTAAGTACTGGTTGGATTCAACGAGATTTTGCTCCAAATTGACTTGATAGCGTCACATAGTTACTGCATATATGTTGCTGTGTTCTACCACTTCTTAAAGGGCCACTGTTAGATTGAGATCTGAGGACAGTGGTGGCCTGAACTAAATGATTTCAGCTTTGAGACATGGTGTGTTATTCTGTTGCAAGAAGCCATTAGAAGATTGGTCCACTGTGGGCATAAAGAGATGGATGTGGTATACAAAGGTACGCAGGTTGCTCTGTTAAAATGGTGATCGACTGGTACTACGAGGCCCACATTATTTTCTCTCCTCTACCAGCTGATGACTTGATCGGATCAGGAACAAGTTCTTTAATCTGCTGAACCTGTGTGAGTTGTAGCATAAAGCCCCTTTTTCCACTGGCCCCATTCAATTTCACTCGCCCTACTCGGCCGCGGCCCGCATAGCGAACGGTCTACGGTCACTCACTGAACAGCAGTGTGTTCAAGTCAAAGGTCCGCTCGAGTCCGCTCTGTTAGACCCCACTCCTGAGGAGGGCCGGAAAAACCCGAGCTGGGCCTGGAAAAAAAAAACTGTTGCTGTAATGCTTGCATGCGGGCGGAGCTGAGTTAGAGCCCAACGGTGGAAAAAGGGCCTGAAGTTTCCTGTTCTTAGCTGCCACTGGTGACACCCAGTGGGATCGCCTGCTGTTGTAGCCAATCTGTTTTTAGACACTGTTGCCTTTTAACCTTCTGACGCCAGTCTACCCGATCTCCTCTGGCATCAACTAAGTCTTTTTGTCTACACACCTGCCCTTTACTTTAGTCTTTACTCTCTAAGCCAGACAGATAGTTGTGCTTAGAGGTCTCGAGAATGTCTAAAACAGTCGAACAACCCGGCTTTGCAGAATCAACCGTGCCATGGTTAAAGTCACTTAAACCCTCTTTCTTTCCAGTTTGGATACTTGCTTTGAACCTGAGCTGTAAGTCGCCCTCACTGCTGCCTTGTAATTGGTCTGTTTGCTAGTTGTGTTAACAAACAATGTAGCGGGTGTACCCGATAAAGCGACCAGTCGTGTGAGTCTGTTTGTGCGTAGTAATGCTTTACTACTTCAGTAGTGTAATGCACTGGGATAGTTGTTTTAAACATCATTTATTTGAGTGGAGCCTGATGATTCAGATCATGTGTAATGCTCAGATGATCCAGCAGTTTTCTTATATACCGTTCAAAAATTCAGAATAATTATTTTACAACTAGTAGTGACAGTTTAAGCTAAAGTGGGCAAGTCCAAGTAAAACTGAAACAGGACACACACTGAAATGTTTTTTTCTCCCTTCTGATCTCCTTGTAAGGTGGTGTGTATTCTTACCCACGGAGAAAAGGGCATTGTCTACGGCACTGATGCGAAGGAAATGAAGCTGGAGGCAATAATGCAGCCATTCAACAACCGCGACATGCCCACCTTGAAAGGGAAGCCCAAGCTCTTCTTCGTTCAAGCGTGTCAGGAAGAAAGGTCTCAGGAACCAGTCTGTCCAGGCCAAAGCCCAGAGGACGACGCCGAAAGCAGGACGTCCGAGCAGTTCTCTGAGGATGCCTGTCGTCACGAGGATCCCGAGGATGAAGTGGCCACAGTTGAAGATGTTCTAGGTTCAGACGTGTTGCTAGGCATGGCCACAGTGACTAACCACAAGTCTTATCGGCACACAGTCAAGGGCTCTTTGTACATCCAGGAACTGTGCAAGCAGCTGCAAAAAGCTGCTGAAAGGTGAGGCTTTTGTCGTGGTAAAGTATTTGCTCCCGTTCACATAAAGGCCCCGTAGCATTCTGTGAGTGTTACCCTCATAGTTGGATTTCAAGTGACCCACACCAGCGGCCCCTTTTTATGCCAAGTTGGATTTGTCACTTCTAAAGGTTTTATTAAACTCTAGGTCATTGCTAATGTTGCAGTATATCTGTCATTTGCCAGGATTATGTGAGTTTTTTTTTTTTAGTAGTCTGTTGTAAAACTGAAAAATCTAAAGAAACAAAGATGACTCTCACACTTGCAGGTGAGTCTGGTTTTAGGTATACAAGAAATACCAAAGCAATTTTAGCATAAGTGGATACACGTTGGTATGTGTAGGGTTAATATTTTCCATTCATACTGGCTGATTGGTCTGTGTGTGTGGAAGCCCGCCCATGGTTTACATCCGCAAACAAATGTTTTACAGGGGTAAATGGGAGGGTTGAAGTGAAAAAAGTAAAAGGGTGTTTAGCGATGTATCACGGTACAATATGGTGGCCAAAGCCCAGCCAGCCGTTGGCAGACCCTGAATCCTGTTTGGAGAAGGTGGGTTTCAGTCAGCGAGCAGAAAAGGCTAGTCCAGCTCCAGGTGTGGAGGGACCTGAACACAGCTGTCTGTTAAAGCTGCACTGTGACTGTAAGAAAAGCCCGCCGCTCTTTTAGAAACAAAATCCCCTTTAAAAAGCTTCCAGTCTTCTGCTCAGTTTGCTTTCTGGTGTTTTGTTACAACATTGTACAAATCAGGTTGTATAACTTTTTTTTTTCTTATTCTCGTTTACTTCACAGCCCTGACAACGACAACATTCTCACTGTCCTAACGCGTGTCAACAGGGAGGTCAGCAACAATCACTTGCCACCTAAAAGACAGATGCCAGAGCCCAAATACACTCTCACCAAGAGGCTCGTCCTCAGATTTATCTGAGCTGGAAGCATGCGGAGCACGCTGCCACGCTGCGGGCTGCCATTCCATTGACCCATATGTAGAGGATTCTACTTTATAGTGTGTATGGCTATTTACTCTGAACATTTCTCTGAATTGGATGATTGTAGGCTTTAAATATTCATCACTTAAAAGTAAACTGGCTCAAAGTTGTCTTAGGAATACACATCTTGATATTTTCTATTACTAATAAACAGTAAGATTATTAAATCTTTCTCTGTTACTTCCAGGTTCTTAAACATTTACAATGGGGGGAAAAAGACTCTACCTGTAATCCTTCAAGAACCTGCCATTAAAAGAAAATGACAAAAATTAAGATTCAAATCATTTTGGTCTGATAGTTGGGAATAAAAGCAAAAAGCCATGTCTTCTTTGTTCTTTATAGAAAGGCACGGAATAAAGAAAACTTGTGAAGCTATAAGATAATTGCACAATGTTGAAAGGCATGGAAAGCACAGCACCCCCTCTGCTATCTGCAAAACATCAACAAGGTCTGACTTTACAGAGGAAACTGACCCGATATGATCACCAGTTTGGTTTTCCTGAGGAAGCTTCATTAGTAGCTCGTCAAAAAAGACAGGACAGATGGAACATGGGACTATTTCTCGAGTCTGTTGCTTTTGCTTTCGTCATTTTTCACGTTTTTCATTTGATCAAAGAAGTTTGATGTTGCTTCAGTGGTGAATAACTGGATGTGAAATGACGCTTTGCTACGTTTGTTGTCTACAAAACCTCCAAAGGTTCTTTCTGCTTCTCAGCCGATACTGAGGGGCGTCCACAGGCTGGACAGAGTGGAAAAGGAAATCATGTTAACGCACATTTACATGTCAACTTTGACAGCACTGGCTGCAAGGTTTGTTTCCACGTTCACGTTACCATGACGTTTTTTTTTTCATTCATCAACTCATGACTGTTTAAGTGTCACCTGTGGCGTACCTGTTCTCACTTCACAATTCTCACTTCAACTCACTTCATGGACAGGGGCACCATGGGAGACACTGGAGAGTGATCCACCTTTTTTCCTCCTTAAATCTAATAACATGCTTTACACGTTTTTATTCTAGATATGTTGTTATTGTGATTACTATAATTATGATGATTTGTGAGAAGCTTTATTTTTATTTTGTTTGATTTGTAAGTTGAAGAAATTAAATAAATTCATAGTCTTCTGCAGCACATAAACATATTTCTGAAATAATTACTGAAAAGTTGAATACACGTTATTTATATATTCTGTTTGTTTAAAATGAAAAATAGATTTATTGTTTTGTTGGGTTTTTTTTGTTTCTCACACTTGTGTAAAATATCAGTTTTGGGATTTTATTTGATATAAATGTGGTGCCTTTGGACGTCCAGACACCCTGGAAGTTCCTAATCTTAGGTGTTTTAGGCTTCATGCTTGTCTTTATTCTCAGCGTGGTCTAAAAGTGTCTTTTTTTTTTTTAAAAAAAAGCTGCTACTCTGCGTATTTCATATTTTAAGCAACATTTGTTCAACAGTAGTTGAGGTTTTGTAAAGAATAAAATAAAACAACCCTTTCAATAAGTACTGGTTAAGATTCTGCAGATCAGACGTCGATTGCAGCCACTTTAGCATCCAGGCGTTTATAGTCAGATTAAACAATCAGCTCATTCTGAATGTGGATAAAACAAAGGAAATGGTTGTAGATTACAGGAGTAGGACCAGCACAATTACCCTGCTGGGAATAGAAATACTTCGGTCAACTGTGAAGTTGTCTACAAGAAGGGACAGAGCTCATTGTACTTCCTGGGAAAGCTTAGATCCTTCAGAGTTTGCAGCAGATCTTCTATACGTCTGTTGTGGAGAGGCAGCATCAGAGAAACCAACTTAAAGACGCTTATAAAGAAGGCCAGCTCTGTTCTGGTACTATTCTAGAACCTCCGGAAATGACTTTGCGAAGAAGAATACTTCATAAAATTAAGAACATTATGGACAACCCTGAGCGTGCTCTTAATCAAATGATTGTCCAACAACAGAGTGTCTACAGATCAGCTGTAAGACAGACCGCTACAGGACATCCTTCCTGCCTGTAGCCATCACCATTTACAATAAGTCCATGAAGAAACCGCATACAGTGAGTAGATCAGTGGTTACAACATGTTTTACAGGGGAAAAAAGCCTGTTTTACCGGTGAAAACCTGTTTGGGGAGTGCCTGTACATGCAGCCCCCCTGACGGAAGCCCCCCCTGGACGGAGAGTCACGCCATCCATATACATCTAAGAGCCTCTTAATTCTACAGGAGGAAATTAGAAACTAGAGTCAGGGTAGGTGCAGAATATTATACGTCGCTGTTTGTCGGTAAATGAATAAGGCTGGGTGGGTAGGATGCGCTCTCTGATGGCTTTTTGACGTGAGTGGAGCCTGTTGAACATGAGGCCTCTGTGGGTGTGTTCAGCAGATTCCTCTGGACTCCACCCCGCAGCCCTCCTCTCTCTCTCTTTCTCTCTTTCTCTCTCACAGTTCGTGGAAAACTTCGCTGCTGTCACACATCGCCTCTATCCTGCTCCGCGGAGGTTATACAAGCTTCCAGCCTTTTCAGAGCACCGGGAGTGGCTGAAGTGTCGTCGGGGATATTGAGAAGCAGCCGGACGGCTCAGAAATCGGTGAGTGAGCGCGAGCCGGACCTCTGTCGTAGTTTCCATGGCAGCAGCTCTGGGCCGGGACGGTGTTCCGCAACTGGTGTGGCGTCAGAGCTTCACCTGAAAGGCGCTGTTGTTGCTCTGCGGGCCACAGGGTGGAGGGACTTTCTGAGCCAGGTTTCTGACCCGCAGTCAGAATAAAGTAAGTCTGTCAGCCGCCGAGGAGCAGTTCTCCCGTTTAGACTTCAAAGCTGAAACTTGTTTTCCGGTGAATGACATGGACAACCATGATACAACAACATGTAATGGCTTCTTGTGCGAATCTGTTTCCCACTTGCTTCAGCACAACCTTTATCTCTGATACACAAAGTATCTTTATTTTTGGGACATGTTTGTACTTGTCATTCCCGCACAACAACAACAACAGTAGTGCTGGTGTTAGAGTCCCAGTCAGCCGTGACTCTGGACCTGTATCCTGGTCTTGTCAGGTTAGAAATGCAGATAAAATGGTCTGAATCTTTCTGTTTAGGCTATTTTGTTAAAAACAAGTTATATTGTCAGACAAAGATAAGCGAAGTAAATGCAACATGCCGTTTTCAAACGATGATTTCATTTGTTAAAGTGAAACAAGCTGGGGCCTCGCTGTATGTCATGGATTAACTGGTCAGGTCTTTGAAAAGATGTTCAGCAGCTGTGGGGATGGCTGCAGTAGCAGTACCCACCTCTGATTTTTACCTGACCAGTAGACTTCTGAAGAATCAAATAAAAATCAAAGGACTGAAGTAGGTTAAAAGGTTTTAGTGATATGAGAAACAAGTATGATGAGTCCTAACGCTATAAGATCATTGCAGATAAAACTGATAATAAGAAAGACGCCATAGTTTCTCCGCAAGACGTTTATTGATTGTATTGGACTCTATCCTATTTGCTATGTAAACAGCCCCAACAAGCTGTAAGGCCAGCAAAATAAATAGCAGCGATAATTATCAGCCCGTAGTCGTTTATTTGAGATATTATGTATTAGACAGAATGGACTAGGGCTGTATGACTTTGCCAAAAAATCAAAATTTAATTTTGATTTAATTTTGACTTTTCTCTACATTAACCACAAGCAAAAAAATGGCCTGTGGATAAAAATGTTTGTAAACAAGGACTGTTTAAAACAAGAAATGTAACTGTTTTTAGAAATCAGAAAATTATTATTCAAGACAATAGCTTGTTAAATTGGACATCAAACCTCATTGAACATAAAGTGCAACCAACAAACAAGCCTAGGTAGTAAACAGTTTGACCAGTACTTAATATTATGTTGAGATTCCTGAAAGTTTCTGGTAAAAACACAGTTGATTATACAAACATGGACATTTATTGTTATGTAGTCAGAAATAGCAGACCTCTGCGATTTGGAAATTGTGTTGTTTTTTTTAAATTGCGATAATATTGCTAATGCGATTAATTATGCAGCCCTAGAATAGATGTTTGGACTTGACCTCTGACAGGTTAAATTTAATTTACATATGGTACACAAATATGTTTTTGCCTTGAAGGGCATTTTGAATGTGCACAACTAGCATAAATCCACACTTTTATGTGTCAGTCTGCAAAGGATTACAAAGACATTTCTAAGGCTTTGGGACTCCAGTGACTAGGGCCTGACGATAATTCAGTAACAATATAAATCAATCAATGGATGTGTGGTACAATAGAATAAAGGTTTGAATAAAAAGTTTGTAGGAGAACAGTTTTCCTTCATTTTTCATTCTGTGCTGCGTTTTGACACTTTCGAAATTACATGCGACTTGAGTGTCCTAACGACAGTTAATAATGTCTGGAATTACAGCGTTGTTTCCAAATCAAGTCGCTAAATGCCTCAGCTCACTGATAACCTGGCAGCCATTGCGACAGCAGCCGGTAGTGGCAGCCATAGTGGCAGCAGCATGAGGTTCCCAGCCTCCTCCTCATTTGCATAACCAGGCAGAAATGTATAGGGTAGAGCAAAAATAGGAGATGAGGAAATGCAAAAAGAACAAAGGCTTGTATAAGAAAAAGGCAAAACAAATTATATACATTTTATGATGAAAACGCATGTCTAGGGAAAATGAAAAAAATATATATAAATATATGCTTTTATTTCTAATTTTGTCAGTTTCGGCCCTCCGAAGGGAACATTTCAGCTCTGTCATTGATAACAAATGTTATTCTACAAAGTACTGTGTTGAACTTTTGTTATTGACCAAATACGTATTTCCCACCATTTTTTTTTAAATCTTACAATGTGGCTTCCTGTTTTTTTTTTTCACTCATTTTGTCTCTCACACCTATGATGAAAATTACAGATTTCTCATATTTCTAAGTAGGAGAACTTGCACAATCGGTGACTGATTAAATGACTAAAAACTTTTTTACCCTGCTGTACCTTGTACACATAGAGCTGCACTGGATAGCTTTTAAGTCAGACTGATGTCATCAGTCCCAGACAACACAGTGGGTCAATTCCCAGCATTTACTCAGAAAGATAAAGGCGCCTCGGCTCTCGTTTATAAAGCTTGTGTGCGCAGAAACCAAGGACTAAATGTTGCGTACGTCACTTTCCACGCCTATAAAGAAAAGCTTGACGTTACAATGTGCGGCGGTCCTCAGGGCAACTCTCACCCATGCGTACGCTAGTGTTGGAGACGGGAAGTTGGCGACGCAGTTGCATTGCTGTCAACATTTAAATACCATGGCGCCCGGTGGATGCGGCATGACTGGACAACCTTGCAGACGGGAGAATTGGGAGGAAACGCTGTTTCAGGGATCACTGAGATTTCCTGGCCCAAGATGATGACCTGCTAATATGCCCATCTAGACTCCCTGCATCTTTGCATCCCGCTATAACCGACAGCGGACAGTGGCTACCCCCTCAGCTGCTGGGTCCTAACCCGCTCTCCAAAGCCCAGAGCACAGAGGAGGCACGCTCAGCTGTGGAGTGTGCCAGCAGCTTCCTAAAATGCTGGTGTCGGTATGCTTCATTGGGGGGGGGGGGATCCTCATCCCACTTGGCCTCCCTGAGAAGACTTTCAGCACGGACCACAGCTCAGTAAGGAAGTCCCTCGAGGTTTAAAACAGCAATCAAGTTCACTTTTTAACAAGACCTTTCAGTGTGCGCGAGGCGCTTTGCATCGAGCATTTATGGTTGGATTTGGGCGCGCGGAGGGCAGAACCTGAGGCGGAACCAGATGCAGCTGTGTGCAAACATGGTTTTATAGATCAGGAATTTATTTTTTATTTTTTTTGCGTACATCGTTTTCAGCTGTTCGGCATATGGACATTTTTAGTACAGATCCAAGACAATGTTTTATAAACGAGACCCCAGATCAGTAATGGTGCCGACTTCGGCTGCCAAAGGCGGTGCAGGCAGTTATTAGATCTAGGGGGCAAGTGCATTTTCGTTGGTTTAGATTGTTTGATCCCTTTTTAATAAATGAAACATCCATTTGAAAACTGCTTTTTGTGTCTTTGTCTGATGTAAAAATGTATTTGAACAGAAATATTCATGTGTGACAGAACAGCAAAAAGACGAGTATTTGACATCCACTGTTCTCGCAGGAAAAGTAAATTTAGGGCACACAAAAAAAAAATACTATCCATTACGCCCTTAAAGGTTTACCGCTCTTCCTTCTTGATAGTTAGAAGTCACTCAGGAGCAGTTTCTCTGACTTCTCTTGCTGAGAATCAGCGCCCAGTGCAGAGAGTAAAAATTGACAGTGGAAGGAAATGAAGACAGTTTAATAGATGCATTATTTATTAGATTGGTGCTCAGTGAAAACATTGCTGCTGTTCTTCATGGATGGAAAGCTGTCCATCCTAATAATCAGGTGTCTTAGTAAAAAGATCATTTGCTCTATATTGTGTTACAGCAGCTTTAGCAATTACTAAAATCAACACAAGGATGATTATTGGGGTTGAATAGATGTTTAGTGCAATTTTGGTTGCATTACATTTAAATCACTTTGAGGAAATGGATTTCTTTGTGTCAGCAAGTGTGACCAGGGTTTTCCTCTTTGAACGTTACATGTTTTTGTGTGAGTCATGGTGACAGCACACTGACTCAGAGTCACGTGATAACGTAGGCCGATTGTGATTCTCAAACACAATCGGCACTTTCAAAATAAGCAGACATGGTTAACGACATGTTTTAAGGCTCCGAGGTGCTGTGTTGTGTCCCGACGGCTCCACCCCGCTGCTCAAACACATCTCAAAGTGAAACCTAAAGCTCGCCTCTGTCCGATTTCAGCGGCCCAGGCGGGATCAGCACGGCTGCTTGCTCTGTGACCGCACTTTTCCAGCGACTGTTTTCTGTCCCGTTGCTTGGTGCTCTGGCTGTGATGTCATGGCAGCGAGAGGTGGAGGCATCGCTTGAATTCTTTCACTGCGTGTTTATTCCCCTAAAAGCCCAAATGCAGCTGCTCTGCATTTAGACACTTTCGGAATAACATGCAACTTGTGTGGCGGCTCTGCTACTTAGGTTTTCTAAAGTACTTTTTTAACAATACGCATTTACTTTATTTTTTCTCCATCTTTAATTCTTTGCTAGAAGGTTTTTCTTCTTTTTTTTTATTTGCATATTTATTAGAGAATTCCTGTAGGTTTTGTTGAGAATGAACAAAAATCATTTTCTAGAGCAGCAAAATTTAAGGTAAAACAGTCGACCCCAGAATGTTTGGAGCCAGAGAGCCTTTTTCAGACCTACAAGAATTTGTTCAAATCTACCTTGTTTTAATAAAAATCCCCTGTTTAATTTATTTTTTGGCAGCAAAAAAGAGAAGAAAAAAGCGCAATACTCTGACCCCTTGGCCACCACTGCCCCAACAGATAGCCCTGATAGAAAGACTCAAGCAAAAATAGCAAATGAATGGACGATAAACGTTTAGTAATAGTTTACAGGAACATATTGTGTGGAGTATTATACTGTTGTCTTTTTTATAACATAAGACGAGCTGTCTTTGGCTGGTTAGTCAGGTTATCTGCTCAGGTAGCATCTGCAGGCGGCTGCTTTAAAATCTGCTGCTTGTGCCCTGCCAGCTTCGCTTTTACTCAAGTTTCATCTTTATCAGATTGGTGCAGCTCCCTTATTTTCCACACCAGTCCTGTTCATGTTCATGCCTTTGTTTTGTTTTTTGGTAAGAGAGCCCCACAGATGTTTGTTTCACTGAGCAGTCCTGCCTGCTTTGGTGGAAAACGGTCCGATCAGAACTTTTAGAGGCGATCCTAATAGCGGGGTATAAAAGGTCAGTCCGTTTTATTATAGAGACTAACGCATCAGTACCTACTCTGTGTTCATGTTCTGGAAACTATCAACTTGTGTGTTTAACGTGTTAAGGAGATGTGGACCTTCTGTGTATTTTGTGTTATTTAATGTCTTGGTTGTTCCTCCATGTGTTAATGTTGCCCCAGCTGGAGCCATAATTAAAGGGCTTGTTCTTTTTTTCCCTTCATCGTGTTCCTGAATCACTGTTTTCAGATTAATCGATCTTTTCGCCACACAATCGCACTAAGGCGACCTCCCTGCTGTAAGAGCATATGTCGTGTTTTTTAGCAACAACACAAACCAGAGGGTAACTGGATCACGCTCCTCTCCCCTCCCTACAGGCGCCATGTCCAAGTCAGACTTCCCTCCAGAGTATGAGGACTCCCGTGGTCCGCTGTACGCGCCTCAGGGCGGCGGCTACCCTCCTCCTCCAGCATACGGCTTCCCGTCCTTCGGTGGTCCGCAACCAGGCCAGCCCTTTGCTCCCTACCCAAGCGGTCCAAACGCCCCTCTCTACCCGGGCCAGCCAGCGGGGTATCCTCCCGCGCCGTACCCAGGACAGCCTCACCATGCAGGACCCCCAGGAGCAGGCTACCCCTCCCCGCCACCCATGCCTCCAATCATCCCGCCCACCATACCATCAGGGGTTCTGAACTCAGGTACGGTGCAGTTTGGTGTTACGATTCGACTTCTACAAATCTGACCTGCAGAACAAACAGAACTTATCTTTCTGGTTTCTGACCACGTGTTCTTTTCCGCCCATGACGCAGATGAGGAGTTCGCTGCCAGCGGCAGCAACTGGGACGACCTGAGCATTCGGCACGCCTTCATCAGAAAGGTAACGCACGCGCAGCGCGTTTTAAAGCTGGCTTTCCTGGAAAGCACCTTCTTTTTTTTTCTTTCTTTTTTTTTTCACTTCAAATAACAGCGTCTGTATGAAACATCTGGCTGTAGCTTATTGTGCCACCGGTGATGAGGAATGAAATGCATGCTGGGATGTTTCTCTGAAGAGCTGCAGTGTTCTGCTATGCATACAATGTTTCATGCAAAGCTGCATGAATTGAATACAGAGCTGCTCTCCGGCTGGAGACTAAAGAATATTAGGTTATCAGGGATTACTTTGCTTCATTTCACTTCTATGTAAATCCATATTTATCAGAAACTTCTTTTAAATAGAGTATATTTGTTTATCAAGGTTTTCTCTTTTAAACTCCCTTTAACATCCACCTGCATGACTGGAGTCAAGTTAACGTTTTTCCTATTTCTTTTGATTTCTAACCCTTATCTAAGCTGATATTGCACTGGAGAACATGAGCACAGCACTTTGTGTTGATTTGTGGCTTCCATTTTTTTTTAGATTTTATGTTTTTTCTTTGTTTTAGTGAAGAGAGTGTAAACAGTATTCAATTTTTCTCAGTGGATTTGACTCATTTAGTGATTATGAACTCTTCCTAACTACTGCAGCTCTCTGTCATGTTCTCTTAGAGCCTTGGGTGGATCACATTTAGTTTCCAGCTAATTTTTAAGGACTGACACCAGGCCAGTGGTGTTAAAGTCCTGGCGTTTCCTGGTCACAGGTCTGAGATCACCACAGACCTGTTCCTGGGCGGTTTGAATATGTTGACCTTTATTCATAACGATGTTGTGCGGCACGATTGTGAGTTGTTTCCAGGAAGAGAAAGAAAACCCAAAAATAGACTGTATCATAAATGTCACTGTTGCCATAATATAGGATGAGCGCTAGGCGTTGACGTGCAGTCAGGGGAGTTTGGGGGGGTTAGGCACCCGTGACAAATGAAATGCTAACACTGATGGGATCAAATCAGTTTGTCCACTTCACTGTTGCATACATGTGTTTTCAGTACGACTTCAACATTTTTATGGTTTGAATTTAATCATTGCTGTTCAAACACCTGCGAGAAGGACGAGGTGAGGCAGTGAGGAGCTGTGCCGCACCTCTGATAGCGCTGTGCTGTACACATATACTGACCCATGCCCATGGTTCTCTCGTATCAGCCATATACATGTTAGATCAGAAGAAGGAATCTTTGAAATTTGAGGGTGAGGGAGAGAGCACCGTATCGCCCTAACGGGGGCCGTGCTCAGACCCATAGGAATAAAGGGTAACGTGCTCTACTTCTACGCAGAGGGTGTGGGGGTGTTGCGCTGACTAGTCTGACAGTACGTGATAGAATGGAGGATTACATCACTATACTACAGGAGTTTGCTAAACTGGATTTGCAATGGAAACATGAGGTTTTAGAGAGAAGACGACCAACTCCAAGATCTGCTTCAAAGAAGTGGGAGAAAGCAGACCCGCTGGTTTAAACCTGAAAAGACTGGCTGCACTACATGACACCACCTTTTTCTACTTTTCACGCCTTTTCATTTCAGTGGAATAGGAAAAGACTGAAAATATCCAGCTGGACCAAAAGCGGTCCAGGTCGTCCTCCTTGGTAATTATCTCAATTGAAGAAGCCAGAATAAAAAATAAATAAATAAATAAGGCACACAAGGATGATTTTTAGTGAACCAATGATGGAGATATTCATAGATTCAAGGAATGGTGCAGTGCCTTATACATAAATAACAGTAAGATGACACAGTTTTAATTAAAAAAGAGAGATCGGCCCCCAAAAAAACTGTATTTTTGTCATACAGTTAAAACAGTATATCATTAATAATAATAATAATAATAATAATAATAATAATAATAATAATAATAATAATAATAATAATAAAAGCAACTAAATATTTAAATTAAGGTCAAAATTGAGTGTCTATTTTGGGTTCATGTATTTGTAGATCCGACTCCAGAAGCGTCAGTGCCTCACAGTCATGATCCTCACCACACGTCACTCTAGGGCTTGCCTGTTTTAGATTTTATTTCAGTCCCGTATTCACCACCATTCTCAGAGTCCTGTCAGAGAGCTCCTATCCTAGCCTAAAGATTCCTAACGAGGAGTCTTAGCGTCAGAGTGATTCAGATCGCTGCTGATCTGAGTGGGTTTTATTTACCCAAAAAGACAAAAAATAGTTAACAAAGTTAGAAATTTAACCGGCATGCCAATAAAAGAGGTCAACTTAAAATACTGAACACAGACCAAACTGACCTAATCAAATGACACCCAAGGGCCCTTAAATACTAGTTTAGCTAAACCATAGACACACAATAGGGGGAAATAAAATGACTGCCACATAACTACTAACTCAAACAATGAAATAAACCTAAAACTCCCCTCTTGGCATGAGGCATTTGGTTCAGTCCAATGAGGCCATCAGCTGCACTTCAGTGATGCGGCCCTTAGCCACGCCTTTTGCCCATCCGGAAGGGGAAGCCAAAAACCAAACACCCATGTAACTCAAACAAAGAAAAAGAGTATTAATACAACATAAACTGAATTGACCTTGCAGTGTTAATATGTGTGCACTCCATATAAACATTGTAAGGTGATAAAGGAACAAACTAAGAAGCATAATTAAGGAATATTTAAAGTAATAACTATAAAGTTAATTAAAGAGAAAGCAAATTGTTGTGGGGTGTGCTCTTACCCTGTGTGGCTTGTCATCACAGACGTTATCATGCAATGCACTATATTCTTTGTAAAATTCTCCACTTTTTATTCATGATTATCAAAACCTTTTCCCATAATTCATTCCTATTTTTTTTTAAATTCTCAATAAAATTGTGATACTAGAGCCACACCTTTAATCCATCCTCCTGCTGAAACTAATTAATTTCCCCCTATGGAAATGATAAAGTTTGTCTAATCTACACATTCATAATTATATAACCATTAAAGAAGCCTACGTACTCATCTCCTCCACTGTTAGGTAGTGGATCAGCCAATCAGCTCTCTCTGTTTCCACCATCTTCCTGCTTCAGACACTCTTACTAAAAGTCCTCCTCACTACTCCTAACATTTATTCACTGTAGGAGCTCTCTTAAGACCTAGGATGCTTTGTGAATAACTTTCATCGTACTGAGGTGAAATTCTAAGAAAAAGCATTGAATTTGGGAAAGTCTAAGATTTATCCTAAAATGACGTCACTAAGAGCTACTTTTGGTCTTAGGATTCTTTGAGTGTGAGCCCTGGTGTCTAACAGTCCTAAGAATGATTTATTCAATGAGCTAAACTGGCAGCAGTCTTCTGCTGTTCATCCTTCACAATTTTAGTCTGCCCTTGATGTTTTTCTTGCCACAGAAGTGGTTTTCTGTCTCTTAAAAAGGTTGTTATAATAATAATACATTTCATTTAAAAGCGCCTTTCATAGCACTTAAGGATGATGTACAAATCCGTACAAGGTCCCAAAATCTCCCTCTGCACTTAGATGGACTCACATCCACCTCCTGTCAATGTTGAGCAAGCTCTGCACTGGTGGCAACATGATTCTGAAGAAAGTCCTGGGGGCTCATATACGAAGCACATTTACAGATAACTAACCTGCAATGTTTCAAAGTCCAACAACTCACCTAAATACACTGAGCTATAACTCGGTTCAGTTGTATCTAACTCAAAGAACTTTGAACCCGATGTTGTTCTTCATGATTTTGATATTGTTTGAACCTGAACGATGAAACAAAGTTGGCCTCACCCAATAACGTAACATGGATGGAAACATCCTCAATCAGAGGGAAACTGCAAATATTCCTCTGTTTTTGTCACATGTAGATGTAAAGTGTGTTGGTGTGTGTGCCAATGACCATAAAATACATGTAAATTATCTAAGGGGTTCTTTCATTCTCAATGGAAAAGAAAAGGGGGTCGATTCAGCAGATTAACATCAAACAAGTCAGGTGTGATGATTCCTAAGGTGGACAATCACGCGTGTCCATAAATATCTGTAAAGTTGCATGTAACTATGGAACGGCGGCAGCGTTGGCACTGCTGGAGGACCTGGCCGGCGGAAGAATGCAGAGGGAGCGTGTTTTCAGAGATCCTGCTGACCTGCTGCTACGTGATGGTGAGCGGATCGTCAGCCGGTTCAGGTTGCCCAGTGCCGTTATTGTTGAACAGGCCCCAGCGCTACAGGGGGAAACTAGGAGGAACAATGCGTCGCTGGTCCCGTTTTAAGCTCCATTTCAGAAGGAGCTGCCTGACTGGGCTGACATTTCGCAGTCATCCCTAATCCGGCCCGAGCCTGCTGTATGGGACGGCCTCATTCTTGTTGTTCAGATAGCCCAGATAAAATTCCTCTGAACTGTGGCTCTCCTTTGCAGCGAAGTATGGGAGGCATAGTCACGTCATTACAATGATTTGGTGTACCATTGCGACCAGAATTGAGCTATAATGCAGCTCAACGCAGCAGACTTTGCCATCTGGATTTGACAGACCATGAAGAACAAAGACGCTACAAGCAGACAGGCTTTCAGCCAGTTCTTCAAGGTCGCTGAGGTCACTTAAGAAGCTGTTGGTTTGCTGTAACTCACTAGAAATGTCCCTCAAGTTGACTCTGTGACCGGCTGACAGCGCTGTTGCCATGGTTATTTGGACACATCCTGGGTGCTTTTGGATGTTTATAGTGATCTGCCTTATGTAATCAGGGGCGGGAACAGGGCACACCAAAACGCACGCGGACCCGCTCGGCATTTCCTGAGTGTGCAGTAGAGGACACGGTTCACTGGTTCATACATCTGATTATTTTTTGGGCGCCGCATGTTTCAGGATTTCTTCCTACCACTAACTTTTTGTATGAAACCAGCGCTCTCTTTGGCACATAAGGCCCCTGGTGCTTGTTGAACTATCTTTTTAAGCTTTCCTTCCTGCAAGGGAGTCCCTTCCTTTTTTAGTTTCCGGTGATTTGAAAACTGTTCTTTGAGTTGGATTATTTCTTGCAGCAGTTTCCTGCATGTGAGCCCAAGTCAGTCTGCAGTCGGTCTGCTGATTAGAGGGACTTGAGCACGACTCTCTGATGATATGACTATGCTAAAAAAGGCAATTGCAGCAAAGGTCTCCTGCTATTCGCAGAAGAACGTCCTGCGTTTGAGGACCTGACTGCGTTGTCTGTCCTTTGTCTCGCCCTGTGATGGACTGGTGACCTACGTCCACCCACAACCCTCTCTGCAGATGAGAATGATTTGAAATGTTCAATGCTGGAATCTGTTCTTTATTTCGCTTCTATGTCTTGGTTCAGCAACCTTTGAGTAGGAGACAAAAACAAAATGAAACTAACGTGGCCAAATTCTTGGCACACTGCAAAAAGGGAACTAAAAGTATGTACAATTTTCTTGAAATTAGTATATTTTTCCTGGATTTGAGCAGCTAAATAAGACTATTTGCCAATGTAATAAGTTTTGTTGCACTTAAAATAAGAATACTTCATTGCCATGATCTTATTTGAAGTGCATGATATCTAATTATCTTATTTTAGGGGTAAAAATACTCGTTCCACTGGCAAAAAGTCTTATTTAACTGCTCAAATCAAGGGAAAATATACAAATTTTAAGGAAATTTAGCTTACTTTTAGCTCCCTTTTTGCAATGCACCAAGTGACCTGATCTAACGCAGGTATTTTTAAAGAGTCCCGCAAAAGTTGAGAGACCTTCTCACCCACTGCATGGCATATTAGGCGCCCTACCATCTGGAAAGGGTTTCAGACGGCCGAAGGCGAGGACCAGCAGATGGAACAGGTCTTCTATTTCTCAGCCGATTCTTCAGAAAAAGTTAAACGTGTTGGGAAATAATAAAGTACTTGTGCTGATTATTTGATGCATGCCCAATGGTGTACATATCCGTTAAAAATCTGCATTAATCTCCCTAATGACATTAGATTAAATGTTTTGGAAAAATGGCCAAGGCTGCACATAAGATATGTTTTGAATCTGTTGATAATTATCAATATCGATCCGATATGATTTCTATTTTATCAATATGCGGGGGTTTTTTCTATATCGTCCAGCCCTAGTGGAAATATGCAGAAAGCTGCTCAGTAATTATTAGAAGGGCGTGTTTACAGCGATGCCAAGAAACATGTTGTCACTGGATCATTGAGAAGGGAAAAAATTGTTTTACATGTCTTTTTTTTAATATAATTATAGACCAATTTTTTTCTAATGGACTCTCTTTTTGGATTATCTTTTAAACCATTTTTAATCTTCATCTGCCAGGGACAGGACTAATTCTTGGCTTGACTAAACACGTACATGCAGCTGCTCGGCACATTTTCACATTTCCATGTAAGAAAGTCAGGACATTTGTTGTGGCAGTCGGCAGCGAGCTGCATGTGTCACTAATGACCCAGAGCTGAAGACCATCAGATAACCACACCGCTCTGAAACGGATTGCTGAGGTGAAATTTGGGTCTTATCAAATAAGAGCTGATCTCATGCTGGGAAAGGAACAAGAAGGCTTGTTTTATTCATCATGTACGACATAAATATTTACCATCACAATCTTCCCATCAGCCCTGTGTTCTAGTGTGATGCACTAAGTGGTGGAAATGCACAGTCATTAACAAACTCACTGAATGTCTGATGTTATTCATAATTGTCTGTGGATGACACCATGCTGTGGTGTTAGATGTTTTCTGTCCATTGGTTTTGGAGTTTTTACATAATTTTGAATCATTTTGACACAAACTGCTCTTTTCTTTATTTGATTTTCTCTTTTTCAACAGGCAATAAAAGTGATGACTGAGCTGTTTGGGCTGCTCGGTCAGCTCCCGGTTCTTCTGTGTTTTAACAGCCTCCCCCTGTGTGTGTTTCAGGTTTACATGATTCTGGCCTCCCAGCTCCTGGTCACTACCAGCATTGTTGCCATTTTCACCTTCGTGTGAGTACACAGTGTGGCTGTTTAGCGTCTGTCAGAGTGTAGAAATCTGCTGCTGACGCTTTCTGTTTCCCGCAGAGAGCCGGTCCGAGACTTTGTACGGAAAAACCAGGCTGTGTACTGGGCATCATAGTAAGCCTTCCTCTTTAGCCTTTAAAGCAGTGCATGTGCTGGAGTAAAAGTGAACACTAGTTATTGTTGTTGTTTTTTCCTTTTTTGTTGAAAGTGCTGTATATTTCATCACCCACCTTGTGCTGGTTTGCTGTAAGGGCCCACGGTGAGTTTGATTTGAACAAAAAAAAGAAGGAAATATTTGTTTAAATGATAACCAATTCATTCTAAAGCAACTCTGTTTATCCTTTTTGTTTATTCAGGAGGAAGTTCCCATGGAACTTGATTCTGCTGCTGGTCTTCGTGAGTTGAACTTCTTGCAGTTTATCACAAACAGGAAACCAATAAACAGTTTCCCGGCCTGGGATCCAGTTTATTCTTGGACTCAAACATTGAAGTGTCCACACCACATGTTTCCATTTACTTAGAGCGCCGTAGCCGTCGTGCCAGAGACTTTAATGCCGAGGTTTAGCAGCGAGGCAGCAGCAAACCTCCCTGCAGACTCTTTGCATAATACCTTTGACATGTTGCTTCATCGCCTCAGCTTTATCTGCTAAAACAGCAAAATGATGCAGCTTTTTTCACGAGGTGGTGCTACATCAGAGTGGACCTCTATAAAATCCATCTATTAATATGGAACATGGGAGTGATGTTCAGAACCGTGTGAATGTATTCTTACAGCATGAGCCTTTTCGCAGTTTTGTCATTTTCCAACCGGAAGCTTCAGTTATTTTGTTTTTAGGGTTTGGTGTGATAGACCAATACAGAGTAGCACATCTTTGTGAAGTGGGAGGAAAATGATTCATGGCTTGTGAAAAAGGTTCTGCTCAGATGAAACTAAAATTGGTCTAAATTCAGAACTCTACATGTGCCAGGAACTGATACAGAGTTGATGGGAGGAATCCGGACCGAAGCAGGACAACGGCTCTAAACGTAGACCCAGAGCTGTGCTAGAATGGTCCAATCAGAGTTCAGACCAAAATCAAATTGGGAATCTGAGATAAGACGATGGCTGTTCACATCTAGTGTTGATGAGTTTGAGCTGTTCTGTAAAGAACAGGCAAAAAGTTTTGGTCTCTAGATGTGCAAAGCTAGTAGAGATAAAGCCCAAGACCCGCAGCAAAGGGAGCTGAAAACAAGTGGAGACCAAAACCTTCAGATTATCTGGACAACGTGAAACTACACAGCTTCCACTTCACAACGATGTACAACTTTCTGTTGGCCTCTTAAATCAAATCCTTAGACGTTTGTAGTTGTAACATGACAGAATGGGAACAAATTCAACGGGTATGTCTTCTATGCAAGGCACGGCGTATTACTAGAAGTCCAAAATGAGATTGATTTCTCAGTCGCTCCAACATTGGAGCTCCATGATAATCATGCTTTCTTTTTATTTTCTCTAACTCAGACCCTGGCGTTGTCTTACATGACAGGGACCATCTCAAGGTAAAAATAGAGAGAGGAAAAATGTTGGAAAACCCGTTTAATCCGCAACAATAACTCTTTCTGGACCACGAGTCTGTTGAATAAATCAATGGATCAATCAATAATCCAGTTTTTCTCTTTTTTTTAGTTTCTATGACACAAAATCCGTGTTTCTGGCTCTGGGAATCACTGCTGTTGTGTGCATCGCCGTCACGGTCTTCTGCTTCCAGACAAAGGTGTGTAAAACCTCACAATGCGGAGCTTCTCTTGTTGAGGAACACATTTCAGCGCGCTGATCTGTGGTCTCAACCGTCTAGGTGGACTTTACAAAGTGCCAGGGCCTGTTCTGCGTCCTCGGGATTGTTACCTTTGTGACCGGCATCATCACAGCCATCGTGCTTTCCTTCAAATATGTGAGTTGGCGCGTGTGTGAAGGGAAACAAAAGCCAGTTGAGTAGTCGGCGCTCGTCATGCGTCATTATCTACTAACCTCTGTTTGCTGTTGCAGATCCTGTGGCTTCACATGCTGTACGCAGCGATAGGAGCCATCGTCTTCACCATGGTGAGTGTTTCACGTCTCAGCTGGAAAAACCATTTCCACCCTCATTTTGTTTATGTGCTCTTAATGATGTTTTGTTTGTTTCTGTGTGTTTTTGTAGTTCCTGGCGTACCACACACAGCTCCTGATAGGAAACAGGAAGCACTCCATCGGTCCGGAGGAGTACGTCTTCGCCGCGCTCTCCATCTACGTGGACATCGTCCAGATCTTCCTGTTCCTGCTGCAGATTATTGGAGCTTCCTCCAAATGAGGCTGCCCAAGTGCACGCCGTGTCGGATGGGCGCTGGAAAGCAAAACCTGCAAAACCTTCTTTTTTTTCTTTTTTTTTCTTCCAGATTTAAATTTTGGGGGAAATTGTTCTAGCATTTATCTTTTTAAGATGTATAAAACCAATCCAGGGAACGAGTGAAATGGCTGAATTTGATTTTGTTTGTAGGGCTATACATAAAAATACTTTTATACTTGTAATATACGTATTTATACTACAATATATGCTTCATCTACAAGTTATGCACATCCCTGTTTAAATGCCAAGTTCTTATGAAGTGGGGGGAAAAAAAGGAGTATCTTACCAGATCCTTTCAAACCTTTAATATGACATATATGCTGTACAACCTCATCTGTTTGGGTTAAAATTATTTTAAAAATTCAAGAGGCGTAGTAATTAGACCAATTTTGTTGGAGGACTTTGTGATTTACCTTCAGCATTCAGTCTTTTGTAGACGTTTGTCACAGCCATCATCAGGTGATGAGAAAAAAACTCAACCCCCCTCTTCATCTCTAGTTTTCTAGCTGACACCTGAAGGTTCGGTGTCAGGAACCAGCTGATGTTGTGAATTTGCTCAAGACTTTATTAAAAAACCTCGTCTCCATCTGAAGAAAAGGAGAACCCCAGAGCGATCCTGCCACCGCTGCATTTCACTGTGGCTCTAGTGTATTTCTGCTGATCAGGTTTTTGTTGTTTATCTGCCTTCTTGGAGTTGAGGCCAAATGCTGGACTCTAGTTTCATCAGATTATGAAACAGTCTGCAGATGATTTTGGGAATGCTATCTTGCCTTCCCCCCCCCCCCCACCCCCTTGCTAGTTCAGACATGCAGAGGACACAGGACATCTAGAAGTACTTCAGGATTACTGCCAGGGTGAACATCCAGTTTTTGGACAGCTGCTGTTTATTTCAGACGCCTCAGATTGCAGCTTCCTTATTTTTCACGTCAGCCTCTTAGAGATTTTCCTTGTTTTTCAGATGAATTGCACAGGATACGTGTTTCATACAAAGTGGGATAAAAGTCTGAAACGATTTATCATGATCTCATATTTTTTGATCCCAAAAGCCTGGCGTTTTAACAGGGGTGTGCACACTTGAGATCCACTGTAGATATGTACT
Organism: Fundulus heteroclitus; assembly: GCF_011125445.2. Taxonomy (NCBI): domain Eukaryota; kingdom Metazoa; phylum Chordata; class Actinopteri; order Cyprinodontiformes; family Fundulidae; genus Fundulus; species Fundulus heteroclitus. The sequence continues at coordinate 9,030,644 of NC_046366.1, forward strand.
GCACTTTTTCTTGGAAACTATTTAAGGCTCAAACGGTGCTAATTTAGCAAGGCTCCCTTTATAGTCACACCACCTGTATCATATCGTAGTTTTTCTCCAAAGAAAGGTAGGATTTTGTACTACTGTGGCTGTTTGTTTCCCTGCCCTGTCAGATTGGAGACGGTCTGAGTCAGCAGGGTGGAGTTCAGACGCAGCTTCAGAAATGTTTCAGTGGGAGTGTCCAAAAGCTCCTGATTTACCAAGCCGCTCCTCCGGAGGTTTAAACATGCCAGGCAAAAGTTGCACGTAATGATTTTATTAAAGCAACAGTGTCAAGCATTGAGCATGTAAAGCCCATCTAGCTGTTGTTAGGTAACAGATTTTTATTACAGAAAACAATCGGTTTTCATTGTCATATAAAATAAATTGTTTCCTATCTGAGGCGTCTTGTGATTCATGTCCTTACACCAGGCAATAGTTATTATTTACATGTAGCTCGGGGATGGGATACGGATGAACTGATGGGTCACTGGTCCAGTTTAGTGTGCTGGCGATACCGACTGCCCTCATAGTCGCCCTCATTGGATTGTTTCATCCTCTGCCTGATCTTCAGCTGCTTCAGCCGGTTCTTGTCCACTTGTCTCTTGGCCAGAATGAAGCCGATTATTCCCGCGGGGAGTCCCAGCATCCTGGAGAGAGGGAAATATTTTAGTCGGTGGAGGGGAGACGCACGGCCCAAAGTGTAAAATGCAAACTCGTGCAGTATTTGCCGACCCCCACAATTAAAGCAATAGCAGCAACAACGTAGCAGGAAAAACTCCTGCTGCTACTTCATGTCCATCATTTGTTCCTTAGAGCTTTAAGCCAGATCCATCGCACGTTTATAGTTTGTAACCTGTGGGTCTACATGACCTGGTCAGTTTTGCCATTTGTTTTGTTGTGAAATGTAAATCAAGATGTAAACCTTTCTCCTAAAAGCTTCGGCTTTCAGATGATTCTGGTGACGTTGCAGCTGATCAGTTCTTAAGTCTTTTTTTTGGGGGGGGGGGTTCTTTTGATTTGCACGTTTTAAGTGAAGTTCCTCCATTGAACACGTTTACTAGTATTCTGCGGGGTTGCAGCAAAGTGTTTCAGCCGAAGGCAAGAACACTGCGTTTCAGGTCAACTTGGCAAAAAAGATAAATAAATAAAATACAGAGCCAAGTCTCTGAAGAGGACCAGGGAAGACTGGGATGACCAGATTTCTTTATATTCAGCAATTGTTTCTATGATTTTAAGGTAATTTCCTGCTTCACATGGTGAAATTCATCTTAAAGCAGATTTAGGTCCAGTGGGAGTCATCGGAGCCAAAATCAGGCTCAAACACGTAAGACTATTTAAAGGCAATCTCTCCAAAGCCACCATAGTCTTTACTAAAGTCAGCTCAACTCTTGTGATGTAATCTCCAAAAACATTACTTTTCCACTTCAGTGCCCTTTTTAAAAGAGTCTTCTGGAAATCCACACGCGTTACCTTAGCTGCGTTTTATGGTCACTGTACGTTTGTTAAGGGTATAAAACACTGGATAGCATCTTTAGCCGCAGTTCTGATCCGATTGGCTCTGGTCCATCTACCTGCTTCCTGTACTGTGAGCAGATTCACTATAAGTGGGTATCATGCAGTTACATTATCTACTTTATCCATTCAGGAAATCAACCTGGGCTTTTAGCACCTCTACTTAGATAAAGTTCTGTCTTTGCAGAATCAGTCCTGGATCACAAGCTGCACATTTTTCAACAACACCAAACAACTCCAGCATAACGTTTTATAATTATTTCCTATGGCCACTAACATAAACGGATCACCATCCTCTGCACTCTGCAGCAACAGCATTAACAGAGTACAACTCTGCATTTCATCAGATGAACACACTGCAGGTGGTCAATGATGCAACAATGGTTATTTTAAATGTTATTAAAGAAACGGTGCAAGCTGATTTTTTTTTTTAATTAATTTTAAGCCCTGGTCAGAATGCAGTCTGCTCCGCTAGTTAGAGAGCAAAGTGATGATCGCTGTAGCACTGATAGAAACCAGCAGGGAGAGCGTTGACGGTCCAGTGATGACTTCACATCTGAAAACTGAACAGGACAGGACGTTCAAAACAAGCCTTTGGGTGACCTGTTGCTGCTTTTGACCGATATTTTACTTCTGCCAACAAATCCCTCAAGAAGGCATCTTGGAGAATGTTAAAACAATGGATTTGACAGTGTTGGAGAAGAAGGGACACGTCTTCATCTGATCTGGAGTCTTCCATAATCGGCCGTGGAGGGACTAAAGTTTCCACAACAGACTAAACCTTTTGCTTCTGCTCAACTTTAGAGCAACCAAATACAAGAGGCGCTGTAACAAAACATCACTTTGGAGTTGTAGTTTAGACTGACAAGGCCTTACAACACCTGAGAGGGAGTTCTCACCTGTGACATGGCTGAATTATGGTTTACAAATGAAATACTTACCCTAAAAGTCCTCACTGCCTGTCATTTCTAGCTGCTGGGCCTAAGCTGAAGGGTTAGGGTTCCCTAACCATGTCTGTCGATAGGGAGAAGGTCTCTGGGGCTAGGCAGCCATTAAAACCTGGGATATTTTTTAGCCAATCACTTGAAAACGATGAGGGCGTGAGCCGACCTTGCAGATACGTTCACAAGTGTAAACTGATCCTGATTTAATGTGTTTTTATTGACATTGTAACAGTTTGGTGCATACCAAGGTTCTCATTTCATAAGGTTTCGGTTCTTCAAATAAAATGGAAAAATAGCGGATTGAGCTGGAGGTTTGTCTCTTCTGCAACATTTTGTCACGTAAAAATATATTATCAGAAATTCACAGGTTAAACTGTGCTTGCGTCCTAATCATCTGTTCACTACAATTATGTTTTGAGGTTAGTATATTTAGAGAGGACTGGTGTTTCTGAGCAACGATACACTGAATAGTTTTTGTTGCTGTGTTGGCAATACAGAACAGAAAATTTAGATGTCATTTAAACGCCTTAAAGAACATCTGTCTAAAGCAGGCGTGTCCAAAGTGCGGCCCGGGGGCCATTTGCAGTCCCTGTGCTGATTTTGTGCGGCCCTCCAACTACATTTTAAGAAAGATTTGGTCCACCAGCAGAGGAAAATTAGGAAAATGAGCAAAACCCTTTTAACTTCTGATCTACAGTGATTTACACATCTCTGGCTGAATTTCTGACTAACTTGTTTAATTTAAATTATCATGTTTTGTAGAGCAGGTAAAAAGAGCACATCATTTTTTTGTTATTTATTAATTTCATGGCCCTAATAACTCTGACTTGACAATTTCGGCCCATGAGCCAAACAGATTGGACACCCCTGGTCTAAAGGGTTCCTTTGACCTTCTACTCCGGTTCTTCTCTAACCAGCTTAATGGAATCGGGTCTGCAGAAGCTGATCCCAGGACTGGTGGATCAGCAGAGGAAGGTTCTGCCTGTCATGTCGGCTGCAGAGGGGGAAACAGGAAGTGGCTCACCAAGCGTAGCCTATCTTCATCATGGGGTTCTTGGCCTTCCTCCTGGGGATGTACTCGGGTCCCTCCGGCTCGTCCTGCCCGGGTCTCCCTGCAGCCGGGTCGGCCGCCTCGGAGCTCTGCGTCGGCTCGGTTCTGGAGCTGGACAGCCCGGCGGCGGAGGAGACGTGAAGCCGCGAACGGTGGCACGCCGTGGAGGTCAGAGGCCGCCACCGGAGGAACCACCGGCAGGAAGCGCCGTGCGAACCTGGAGGACATGTTCAGAGTCTGACTTTGGCCCCAGAACTACGATCACCGCTGCCTCCTCTCAGCGAACAATGTTGTGTTTACAGCGCAGGGAATGGGATTTAAAGCGTTTAAAAGCACAAACAAGCAAGCCGCAAAACTATCGCTACGTAAACTCCAAGCCCCCCTGCTGACCCCCTTAAAGCTAAAGAACATGGTCATTTTATAACCCCCGTTTAGCAGAAAAAGGTCTTACCTGAGAGAGATGCCCTAACTGCTGTCAGACAGGAGGCAGACATGTTTGTGAAACCATAATAGTAAGTGCGCATGCGCGTCCTTCTATCCAAATTCAGATTTACTCCACCTGCTGGCCAGCTTTGACATAGCGGCCACTTCTGCGTCTATTATAGACGTCAAACATTCTATTAAGTCCTTTTATTTCGATCCATTACACAAAGTGTGACCAATTTTAAATTATTTCCGGTAATTTCGATAATTGTGCAAACGGCACAAAAATAAGATTTTTTTCATATAAATGAGTGGAGGGCGAGATACGGAACGTGATTGCTACAGAGCTGGCATTTTGCAGATGTAAGGAAAAAAGGTTGGCTGGAGTAAAAAAAAAAATGGGGTAGAGTTAGAAGTGGGAGGATTGTGAATAAAAAAACTATTTTTTTTTTTCTCAGAGTTTTACAAGATGTGGATTTTCTTTAAGAACCCCCAGACTTGGATGTATCTGGTACATTGTTGCTAACTATTGCATTCCTTGCATTAGGCCACTCCTGAACCAAAGCAAGTGGCATCTTACCTGTGCTCAGCAGGAAAAGGGACGGGTTGCTGCTCAGGTCTAATTTTCCATTCATTTGGAAATCAAAGTCTGGTTAATTGTAGAGCATTGCCTGCTTCCCTTGGCTGACAAGCTTTATGCATGTTAATTTATGAATGTTAATTTTATGTTCCAGAGGGTGTGAACACCTACCAACACTGCCAGAAGCACCAATACAAAGAATGATGGAGTTGAACTAAATGAAGATTTAGAAATAAATCCCAGTGCAGACTTAAAATGATGACTTAGCCTTTGTGAGCTGAACCTCAGGTAACTTGCAGTGATAATTGGGATGCAGAGCTGCTTTAAGAAAATGTTTTATTACTTGAACCAACACTCCCCCCCCATTCTCTTCATGTCATAATATTACAAATAGCACAGCTCAAAAAACAGCTTTAAGCATTGGCGTCTGTCTATCATACAGTTCTGCAACACAGTCAGCAGTTCAGGAAAGGTTGACTGACCAAAAACAAAAAAAAAACAGCATCGGCATATTTACAACATCTTATTTTGTCACGAGTCACAACTTGGTCTTTGTACAGCACAGATCATCCCAAACAGTGGAACATCTGGAACCCTTCCAACACGCCATCCACAGGCCAGCATCAGCCAAACACGCCGGTGGGGGGTGCGCCGACAGATGGCTCAGTCCTCCAGGTTGTAGTTGGGGTTGACGACCAGGACGGCGTCTTCCTCGGAGCTCTGCGACTCTGAGCCCTTCAGCCCCGCCCGGGACAGCTCGATCAGGATGTGGTCCTGAGGAGACGGTCCAGAATTCAGCCTTCAAACGTCAACTTCTTAAACAAGCAAAGACTGTGGCAGAAAGCCAACTCACATAGTGGACCAGCCTGTGGATGACCTTCTCTATCAGCCCCTTCCTGTTGATCAGCTCCTCCTCGGAGTCGATCTCTGCCTCGATCTCCTTCAGGTACCAGTTGACCACTGCCGTCTTCGTCAGCTCCTCCTCTTCCTCAGCTAGAGCGCCAAACGAGAAGAGGACACGGATGAGCCACCGCACGCGCCGAGTGCTGCCGTGGCGGGAAAGAGCATTCCTCACCCTCCTCTGCTCTGCGCAGATGCAGGACCAGCAGGTTGGAGATGCGCTTGTACTCGGCGAAAGACAGACGGAGAGACGGCTTGGCCTGGGCGCCGTGGTCCGCGTGGCCGTTGATGCCGTCGGCGTGGCCGTTAACGCCGTTCGGGACGTTGTTGCCTGCAGAGCAAAATCTGTTGCCGTCACAGTTTTTCCTTCCACTAAACTTTCCACCAATGTGCAGAAATTCAGCCTTCTGAACGGCTGGCTTATTTCGCAATGCCTTCTTAATGGTTTGCATTAAAAAGTCAAGCTTTGATAAAAATCAAGCAAAAAAAAAAAATTACATTTGATTTTACTCCACGCTAAATCTGTTTGTTTAACCTGCTGGTAGTTTGGGTTTAGAGCGACGTGCATTTATTGTCCGGCCATACCATCGTCCTGCTGCTGCTCCTCCTCCTCCTCCAGTTCTTCCTCCTGCTCCAGGTTGACGTCGGGGGTCTCCACCCTGATGATGGACTTGTTCAGGAGACGGAAAGCCTCCTTCACGTGCTTAGGCTGCACCTGGTGCACAAAATCCACAGAAAGGTTGAAACTTCGGAGCAGGAAGCTAAGCGGTGAGAGCGACGGCGGTCACCACTGCACGGCGTCCTCTGGTTACCTCGTCGCAGCAGTGCATGCGGGCCATGGCCTCTGAAAGGCGGATCATGCTCTCCAGCTGCCGCACCGTTATCCTCCAGGCGGACTTGGACACGCCCCCCGAGGCGTCGCGCTGCCGGAGGCGCTTGTACTGCTCCACGATGAACTCCTCCGACTCGCTGGAGATCTGCGGCGGTGCACAAAGACACAGAGCATGAGTGAGACAGGAGACGTCTGGACCCCGCCCCCATCCTGTCCCCTGCAGAGCCAATCACAGCCATGGAGCTTTATCGTCTTCTTTAGCGAATTTTATTGAGATTCTATGATCAACTCGTTTGCATGACCTCAACTGCTCTATGCCTAGACTTTGACTAGACCCCTGATCTAAACCACCCTGCTGTAGCTCTGGTTGCATGTCCAGCTGAGCAAGCCTCGGGTTGACTGCAGCCTCTAGTCTAGCAGGTCCTCCCCCGGGTTTGTCCTGTGCACAGCTCCCTGTCCCTGCTAAAAAAAAAGCCCCCCCCCCCCCCCCCCCCCCCCCCGCAGCATGATGCTGCCACTACTACGTCTCACGGTAGAGATGGATGGGTTGAGGGTTTGCACGCAGACAAAGACGCTACATTTTGGTCAAGTCTGATCGGCTCGTCTTCTACATGTTCGCTTTTTCACGGCTCAAGGAAAGCCACCATCACTGTCCTTCAACTACAATGTTCTTGAAAACGCGTCTGGCCGTACAAAACTCCCCACTTCCCCAGACCTACATTCCTACATTTTGCTCGACGTTTTGGAGGAGGACCACCTTTGTGGCCTCCGGACTGACTTGGATTAGCTCCATTACAACGTCAGCAACTCTTGAAGTCGTCAAATAAGGCCAAAAGCAGGTTCATTATAACCGGTTCATATAAAATAGCTGCTCTAAAGCTTTGTTTGGCTTTTTAGGCCCAGTTTAACCTGAAAGTAGTTCCTTATAGACCGAACATGTAGTTAAATGCCTACTGGCTGCTTCTCAGATTGGTTCTCTCCTTTCCTGGCTCCTTTAGGCGTCTTGGTGGCTTTGCACTTGTCTCAAACGCCGGTGATGGGTAGATGAGGCCGTCAGAGCGTTGAGACACATTTCCCAAAATGTTTGGATACAGAGTTGGTTCTGTCACCGTTTTGCTCTATACTGACACCTGCTGGATCTTAAACACCATTGCAGGGTACATGGAGCTGACACACCGAGATTATCTGTTAATGTGAAAATTAAAGTGATGTGATGTCACTTATTGACTTGTTAATGAGGTAAAGAGATTTTATTAAAAGAATTTTCATTTAAAAAAATAAGTGTTTTGGCATTTAGCTGATTCCGGCGGCTGTGTTGGATCCACGGGACAGCTAAGTATTAATGAGAGTCGACTTTATTCTATTTAAAAGGATCATTATAATATTTATTCCCTTTTAATGTTTCGCCTCATCTTTTTCCTCTTAATTTCTTTTACCTTTCTGTTTCTGTGTCCGCTGACTTTGAAATAATCCCAAATCCATGTCCAATAACATTTTTGCACACGTATGGAGCGGAGCACTGTGGCGAAAGCAGCCGTGCTCCTCTAGAGGCATCAGAATAAAAGAGGCTGAATACGAACATGCCACACTTTTCAGATTATTTCAATCTTTCTATGCATTTTGTGAGTTATTGTCTTAATTTTTCAGGTATGCACTACATTGAGCTGAGCTCTCAGACAGCACCCCGGTTAAATACGATGACGCTTGTGTCTTCTGAGCTTTTGCCGAGTTCTACCAGAGACTGAGACTCCATGCAAACGCTATAATATGTGGAGAGAAATATTGCTGTTAAAAATATTTGATCTTCATGGCCAACAAGTGAATGAATAAAGTTCATAATGAAAGAAAGCGAGGAGCCGGCCAGCCTCCACCCACCTTGGGTTTGAACTGCCGGGCGAAGAGCAGGTATCTGCGGATCTCGTCCAGAGAGTACAGCCTGTCCACGGACTCCTCCACGCGGGAGTGCAGGTCCACGATGCGCCTGGCGATGGCGTAGTCCGTCACCTGGGACGCACAAACGCCCATCAGAGCACAGCCACACCGGGACGAGGCGGCAGGAGCCCGGCGGGTCTAGGGTACGCACCTCGTTGCACTCGTCCACCAGGATGAAGAAGAGGTCGAAGCGGCTCATGATGGGCGCGGTCAGGTTGACGTTCTGCTTCAGGCTCTTGCTGCGGTCGTAGCGCCCGCTCACGGGGTTGGCCGCCGCCAGGATGGAGGTGCGCGCGTTCAGGGTGGCCTGCGGCAGGAGGGGGAGGAGTCAACCCCGATGTGTGGACAGTACAGAGCTGTCTGAATGCATTCACACACTTAATCACAAATCTCATCGGGTTTCATGTGGTGAAACGACACATAACAGCAAAGACTGAAATGGAGGCAGAAATAGATCGTTTTTTTATCCTGTCGAGACATTTTGGGGGTACTTCTCATCTCCAGTTCAAGTCTGGTTGGAGGACCGCTGTTTTCCCCCACAGATTCACAGATGAAGTCAGGTTTGGACTTTGACTAGGCCATTCTAACAAAAGACGACCCTCCACCTCAGTCTCTGATGGGTTTCCTTGGCTTATCGGCCGGCGTTTAGCTCCGCCCACCTTCCCGTAAATGATGGAGCTAGGATTTTTATGTGTGAAGTGTGAATGTTTATTACTACTGCACAAAAATTGCCCATATTGGGACAAATAAAGTTACTACTACTACTACTACTACTAGGACCCTGAGCGTTACCTTGACCCCGGCCTTGGTGATGCTGATGGTCTGCTGCTCCATGGCCTCGTGGATGGCCACCTGGTCCTTGATGTCCATCTTGTCAAACTCGTCGATGCAGCAGACGCCCTGGAAGCAAAGACGAGCCGTTTCAGCACCAACGCCGCGGGACGATCGGGATTACCGGGATTCAAACCCTCACGTTGTCAGCCAGCATCAGGGCTCCCGCCTCGATCACGAACTCGTGGGACTCCTCGTCGCGGACCACGGCCGCCGTCAGACCTGCGGCGGTGCTGGCCTTGCCGCTGGTGTACACCGCTCTGGGACTGAACTCCTCCACGTGCCTGAAGACACACACAGACACACACACACACACACACAGGGAGGTCAGAAGGGTCACCGGGCCTGGAGGACAGGCTTGGTCTCTATCCAGCAGCGGGCGCGTCCCGTACTTGAGGAACTGGCTCTTGGCGGTGCTGGGGTCTCCCACGATGCAGACGTTGACGTCTCCCCTCAGCGAGGTTCCCTCCATGGTCGTCTTGGGAACGCCTCCGAAGAGCATGAGCAGGATGCCGCGCTTCACCTCGTCGTTGCCTAGAAGAACAATCGTCATCATGAAGGCTCGACTGATGAGTCCTAGCTTGTTACGAGGGGGGGGGGGTGGGGGGGGGGGGGGGGGTGTACCGTGGATGGTGGGGAAGAGGCTGGTGCACAGGTTGTGGTACAGGTTCTTGTCCTGGCTCATCTCGAACACCTTCTCCCACTCCTTCTCCGTCATCTGGCTCTTGATGCTCTCGGCCGTTTGCTCCTCGTCTCGCAGCTCCTTCCCTCCGAACTGCAACAGGAGGAGACGCGTTACTCCTTCACGCCACAGACCGAGGCGGCTGGCCGTTTTAAGGCGCTGCGTCGGGTTCTCACTCGCGGGTTGGTCGGCGCCACGTTGCACGCCAGGAAGGCCAGCCTGTAGGACAGCTCCCTCACTCCCAGAGCCTTCAGCCCCCTGAGGCCCTCCGACTCGGAGCCCTGAGGACCCCCGGGGACACGGGTGCTGGTCTCCGCTCGCAAGCCTTGGGAGATAAACACAAAGTCATTCACGCAGATGAAATGAGATCAGAGCGCCCCGCTGCCCAGACATGAACCCATACCAGGAGTGCTGAGCTGGGAGACGTCCGGCACCACGATGAGGGTCCCCGTGAAGTCGCAGCGGTCTCCGGCCTGAGCCGTCTCCACGGCCTCCGCCCGCAGGATGATGTCCAGAGAGCGCGGGATGGACCCCCGAGGCAGCTCCGCCTGAGTCTCCTGGATCCGTACCTGTACGCACGGACCGCAGCGCGTCAGACAGACGCCGGACACGCTCGCCTCCTCCCCCACCTCCCCCCCCCACGTTACCTTCTGGAAGTCGATGAACTTGGACTTGTGCGTGTCGAGGTGGAAGCGGGAGCGGTTGTTGCAGACGGGGTTCCTGCAGATGGTCGGCGGCGAGTACTTGAACTGCTGGGGGACGTCTCTGATGAGCGCCTGGCAGTCCATGCACAGGAAGGTACCGCTCACCTGCAAACACACACACACACCGGTTCACATTCCGCCGCCCGGCCATTCTGCACTACTTTGTGTCGGTGGATCACACCACAGGCGGCATAATGTCAGACGATCCGCTGAATAGTGGAGTGCCGTGATCTGGGGGTGAGTCCAGTGGACCTACCAGCTCCGGGTGGACCGGGTGCGTCCTCACCACCTGGCCGCTGATCTTCACCAGGGTGCCAATTCGCATGGAGGACAGCTCCCGGATCCTGCAGGACAGACAACACGTTCATCTCCGCGCATGCGCGTCAGGTGGAAGCTGCCGGACTTAAGGCTGGACGGAGTCTCACTTGTGTCTGGTGGGCAGATCTTCGATGGCAACGTAGAACTCCTTGTTGAGGGGGACGTTCCCATGATCCCTGGCGAAGTTGCGCACAGCCCGGCAGAGGTAGGGGTACACCCTGGAAACAAAGGACCCCTTTACCTCAACCCCTTTCTCTGAGGATCAGGCTGAGGACGCGCGGCGCGACTGGCTCACCTGTAGTACTCCTCCTGGATGGTGGTGGCCAGCTCCTGGTTGAAGCCCTCCAGGTCTATGAAGCTCACCAGCAGGGTGTTTCTCTCGGGCCTGATCAGCTCCTCGGCCTCTCGGACGTACTTCACCTCCCCGTCCTCGGCATGAAACCTGCTCAGGAGACAAACTCTGATCAGATCCTCAAACCCGGTCCGGCTAGAAAACGCTAGAACCGAGCGTTGCTGAGCCGGGCCACAGCGTGCAGCACCGCCTCACTTACTCCTCCAGGAAAGCCTGGAATAACTTCTGGCATTTCTCCGCCAGCTCGTCCTTCACCGTCGTCCCGGCATTCTCCGCGGTCGCTGTGGCCACGTCCATGATGCTTCACCGTCAAAGAAGAGCTCAAACACACCAGCTGCACACGTCTAAAACTTCCCCCGGTTCTCGCTGCACGCTCCCCTCCGGACAACAGACGACGGTTTCGCGCGAAAAGCCACACCACGTGACGTTTGGCGCGCCGCTCTCGGCCAATCGGGGCCACCGCGCAGACGTTTCCTGGTTTGTAACCAATCAGAGGAGAGAACGTCAAACGACGGAAGCTTCCTCCTCTGCTTTGTTTTACCGCGCCGTGTTGGTGATGGCTGGGGGGAGAAGAAGCTCGTGGTTTAACTTCACTGACTGTAAAGTTGTTACGAATATATTTATCAGACATATTTAAATTAGCTTCCAGCGGATTTGCTGTACATTATTTTAAAAACAATAAAGGAAATTCCCCGATTTATTTAAGTGCAGTGTTGCATTAAAAAGTAGATGTCAGCACTAAGTTTAACTAATCCCATCTACGTTCTACTGTATCTCACAGTTTAGATGTGCTTAAAGTGGACTTTGCTGACCCAGAAGGTGAAAATAAAGCTATACAATGTTTTTTTGATTCGTAATGAGAGAAAAGAATATCCCTACACAGTTGATTTCTAATATATTTATTAAGAGATGATTATTTGCTGAAACTATAACAATTGTTTCCTTACATGAAACAATCTTAAACAATTTTGAAGGCAAACCTGGAATAAATAAGCTAAATAACATTTCACAAATGCAAATAAAATGACAAAAAAAATGACAGTTCCTGCATCTGCAGGAGGCCACAAGCCCCTTTCAGCTCATACTCAAAAGAACCCATCATCTGCTTGTTTTCCTTACAGCTGATCTCTCTGTAAGGTGGCAACACAGAGTAAGGCGTGGAACGTGACCTGCTTCTTGTAAATTTCTGATCCATCTTCTTTTTTTAAGCCACTGATCCACCTTGAGAAGTAACCATTACACCCATCAGATGAAAGGGTCACATGGGATTTTGGAAAAAAATAGAACAGCACATTTCTCCATCCCAGCCAGGAAAGGAATTGGAAACCTCTTCTAAAAGCAAAGTTTAGTAACCCACACACATTGTGTACTGTACAGTTTCTACATACCTGTTTCATGTGGGAGATGCAGCTGGCCTTAGTCATGAAGGTATTGCTATACAAAACGGTTAAGATTTGACTCCACAACCACTTTGTTAAACTACCTTTTGATTAATATTCCAGCAATCAGTGCTCCTCGGTGAATGCCTGTAATAACGACAGTCACTGGCTGTTCGTGTAAATATAGAACGAACATTACATAAATGCTTTGGGTGAGAGCGACGCCGCATCAGTTCTGGAAAATGCTTTTCCAGAACTGATGGAACAACAAAACTGTCCTCAAGACCCTGGCTGTAAAAGCCACGGGTGCCAACTAGTGTGTGATTGGTCTGAAATTTAAAGTCGCCTTAGTGAGAGGGCCCTAGCAGGGCTGACCCAAGGTTGTATGGGATGTTGGGCAGATATTTTTGCTTTGGGGCCTTACTTTCTGTTCAGAACATCACCACCGATACAGATTCAGTGGAATCTGGGAAAGTGGGTTAGGTTTGATTGGCTGAGCTTAGAAGCAAATACAAATAATTGTTTTTTATTTGCTCAGATTTCTTTGCGAACAAATTGAGCTCAAACACCAAGAAAAGATTCAACTCATGACATTAGACCAAAAATACATTATTATTTCTGTAAGACTGTTTGTTTTCTTTCCATTCAACTGGGAAGACAAGCCCCAACTTAACTTGGGATCCTTCTAGATCTGATGATTTTTGGATAGAGGCTCAAACTGTACTGTACATTGCATTTATAAACCAAGCAGCTGCTAGTGGGGAATGCAGCAACACAATATAATTTACAAATGTGTTTATAGTCACTTATATATATATATATATATATATATATATATATATATATATATATATATATATATATATATATATATATATATATATGCATATATATATATATATATATATATATATATATATATATATATATATATATATATATATATATATATATATATATATATATGCATATGCATAGCCCCCTGAATGTTTACTATTCTCTTTTGCAATGTGCCGGCTCTCTGGCCCTTTAATATAAACGGATGATTTTGTTTATAAACGAATGTAAGATGTAAGAACCTTATGAATGTCTAAAGACTGTGGGGATATTCGAGCTGTGTAAACTCAAAAGCCAAGGATTTACACCAATATGACTTAGTTAAACATTGCTACTTGGGACAATTTGTGAGCATGGCTATAAATAATTGTGTTGTTGCAGTTCTCACTAGCGGCCGCTGGGTGGCGACGATCACTCAATATACAAGCTGGGTGAAGTTATTCCTGACTTACGTATTAATTTACTTGTCATTTTTATTTTGATGTGTTGTATTGCTTGAAAATTTGAGCAGTAAAGTAAAATAAAGTAGTAAAGAGTAAAGCCAATGTACTTTATGCATTTTATACGTACTGCACTCTACTATATATACATGCATACAGACAGACAGATATACGGACACAAATCATAAAAAAAAGTTAAAACTGAAACATAACTGAGCAGATTAACCTTGAATAAAATGCGTACAACAACTGAAGTCAATTTCAATTTCAAGGCACACCATTTAGGACTTACTAAATATTTCTGCAAAATGAATTCACATTGATCACTCCGAGGACATATTGACTGGACTGAACAAAATGGTTAAAACAAACTGAAGTGTCAGGAACTTTCCTTCAGTATCTTTGGAGCGATCAACCCCACCTGAGTAAGGATGCAAAGTCAGCGGAAGGTGCTTGACAATCACAGCAGCTCCTTCACAATTGTGGGAAAATGTACACATTTTACACATATTTACTGTCTGCATTTACCTTTAATAGAAATGTGAAGTATAATTTCTGGTAGTAAAAGATAATATTGAGAGCCTCACATGCAGGGAAAATGGTCTGACAAGGTTAAATTCATCCTCGTGGTCGAGCATGGAGGTGGACATGCTAGGCTTTGGGATACATCGACAGGCCAACAGGAGGGACATGCACAGCAATATCTGGTTCATTAATCTTCTGCCATAGCCAAAACACCAAAGATGGATTGCTGATATGGTCTTTGAGCATGAAAATTGCCCACGATATATGACCAAGACACCGAAGCGATGGCTAAACAAGAATCACATTAAGGTCCAGGAGCCAGTAGCCAGACCTCAGTCGCACAAGACAAAGTCTGTGGTGGAACCTGAAGCTTTTAATTTGCAACCTAAACAACTAAAGGATTCATTCACAAAAGTCCAGTGAGTTTGTTTACCAAGGCAAAGGAGCAGAGCCATGAGTAGCATTCTGAAATCCTGAGTTCTAATAGTACATACAGCACTCTTGATCAATCAATAAAATATTTAAAAAAAATATTCTATCTCTATTGGTGAACTAAGTAAATATTGAGAGAAATTAAAAAAGAAAGGGGTTGCTTAGTTGTGTAGTTATTTACACGGTTGCCTTGCAGCAAGAAGATTGTGGATTTGAACCTCTGCTAGAGCCTTTCTGCATGCAGTTTGCTTCTTCTTGTGCACACCTGGGTTATCTCTGGGTACTCTGGCTTCTCCCACTGAAATATCCATGTTAGGGTATTTGGTCTCTATGAATTGTCCCTAGGAGTGAGTTTGTAGCATGCATGCTTGTCTGTCCTGGAGGTGCTGGTGAATCTGGCCTGGATGAAAGCTGGAGACGGGCAACAGCCCCCTATGCAAGAGCAAGTTGATTTAAATGATGGATGGATGTAAAAACCACCAAAGACCTCAATGTTGCAGTTACCAGCGTCTTGCTGAATCTTTGTGGGGATTTCAGTTCAAAAGGAGACAGAATCATTCAAAGGTACCAGAAAAGATCCATTTAGCTTAATAAAACTCCTGTAGTCACCCTCTGCGGCCTCCTACCCCGGCACCATTGGAGATTTTCCCTGAAACCCATTGATCTCTATTTCAGAGCTCACACGATTCTCACGCCTACACCTGCTGAGGTCAACACAAACACCGCTGGCAGGCTATTGGTTTCACCTGTCACATTGTATGGACCTGCCAGCAACAAGGCAGGAAGTTATTGTGGACCTTTTGGATGCAGCCCAGTCTCTCTCCCCTTTTCGGCTTCTTCTTTTGTCTTGACCTCTGGCGTTCCCACAATTGTTCGGCGGCAGGAAGCTCAGCTCGTATGAATATGAGGGAACATCTGTATGGCAGAAAGAGAAAAACCCACCAACACACACACACACCAGCACTGCCATGATTCTTCTTAAAATATTTAAGCAGTGTTAAGCAGATTTAAAAAATGCATTTATTACTAATCTTCTTTGTGAACTTGGAACTTTTGATGCCATCGGGTCAGAGCTTGCAGGTGAAAAGCAACACAATGAGAAGAAACTGTTGCACCACAGGCAGGATATGAACACGAAGAGGGGGGAAAATGTTTGAAGGGGACTGTTTCCTGGTCTGTTTTGTGTTCAGGCTGACACATTGTCTCTGCTTTGGTGACGTGCTTCTTTGCAATAAATTTGAACCCAATCTGAGTCAAGTCAAAGGTTTTAACGTCGATGGCAGACAACAGGCTATACAGCCGATCTTCTCCTTAGTTTTTATTTTTTAAAGAGTCCCGACCTGATAATTAATCAGGAAATGATTTGCAATCAAGTTCTGTTGATGTGGGTGAAAACAAAAGAACCCGCATTTTCTGCCAAGCAGTGTAATTGATATTGTCATTTTAAATTGTTGTTATTTTTATCAAGACTTTACATTTTGAAATTCAAGTGCCGCTCAGCAGTTTTGTTAGCTTTCTAAAACAACCTCCCTCACTCCTGTATTAGTTTTTTTCTTAAATTCTATATATTTTTATATTTCCTTCCTGTATTACGTAATACAAAACCTTCTCAATCCTCCTTCAAATATGTGAAAAGACTGCTCCCTGGCTAGGAAATAATCTCTACTTCAATGAGAACTTTGTCAGATTTGTAATACCTGTAAATAGATTTATGCAACTCATCAGTCCTACATAATGTTTGAAATGTTTATTATGTAAGCTTAACATGTCGGCAGGTCTGATTTTGCAGAATAAGATGAAAGAGCAGGATGCTAACACAATGTTAATAGCTTCCTTACATTCATTTCATGTCTCACTGTGAATTTGAAACAGTATATAAAATTCCTCGCTGTGTGTTGTTGACTTTTCTGTGCCTTTTTTCTAATTTAGCCCGTGAATAAAATAGCATATTAGCATGATGAGAATATACTTTCCTTCAAAAGGCCAGCTGTGAGGACTGTTCTCAAATCCTCTGCACCTGTTAGCTTTAGTTTCTTTAATTTAGTTTAATTTCTATGTAGCTAAAAGTTGGTCAAATCTGGTGCAGGACGGTAGAGACAGGAAGGGAGATGAATGGGAAATCTTTCAGGGTCGTACCATTTGACCACCTTTTGACCCGCTAATTAAAGAAAACAACTTCAACTTCCAAGTAA
The DNA here is from genome assembly GCF_011125445.2 of Fundulus heteroclitus. NCBI lineage: Eukaryota > Metazoa > Chordata > Actinopteri > Cyprinodontiformes > Fundulidae > Fundulus > Fundulus heteroclitus. Next base: position 9,047,531 of record NC_046366.1, read on the forward strand.
CACAAGCAAAGCAATATGGATATTTCATGGAATACTGTGCAGTTAATTAAATAATCCAATATACTAACATATGCTCTTTTTATGGAACTCATTAAAAACTGTTTATTTAGGTACAGCAGTCTTGCTCATGTAGAGAATATAAAATAGCAAAAAAAAAAATTCTAAAATTTAATCATAATGCGTATAATCACAATCACACATGTCTAACACCAGGTTAGCATCAAGTTTATATTCTTTACTCTCAGACGGGTGGATTTAGGTGCAGCTTAAATTTTAGGGGAACATCAAATGACTCATTTTTCTCTAATCATGTCTGTCATTTGTTTAGTAATGGCAGCATGGGTTGTACTGGTGAATAGATCACAGTGTCTACAGGCACTCCAGAAATAATTCAAAGTACTCCACATTTGTCTTTTTTATGTTACAGCCTTATTCTGTAATATATTTTCCCTCAGAACTATAGCTATAATGATAAAGTCAGAAGAGTTTGTTTGTATTCTTTTGTGTATTTATATAAACTAACAATAAAACAGCTAAAATCCCTTTGCATACAATAAGTACCTTGCTGCCTTTGCATCAAAGCACAAAACAAGGGAAGGATTAAAAAAATAAAGAAATTGGCATCACCAAATGCCCTGAAAAGCACTTTGCCCTCTTTATTGGAAATGTATGCAGTTTACAACCACCGGGACCCTCCTCAGATCTCACTGCATGACTAAAGATAATTAGGGAAGAATGGCTTTAGCCGGAAAGGTTGACCAAGAACCAAGAACCCAGTAGAGTTCTAGTGCTCCCACGTGGGGATTGGAGAACCGCCCAGATGGCCATCTATTGCTAATCCACTCCTGGAGTGACCAGAAGGACATGACAGCCTGAATTTTACAGGAACAGATCAAAAGAAATTAAATGTACTTGTCTTAATGGCCTTCTCCTCAGATGCTATGTCTGGAGGAAAACAGACACAGTCCATCACCTGAATAACACAGTCTCTACTGTGAAGCATGGCGGTGGCAGCAGCATGCTGCAGGGATGCTCCTGGGTGACTACAGCACAAAAGGGATAAAATGACAACAGCCAAATAAATAAGAGTAACAATAATGATAACAATAATAAAAAAAAAACACCTGCCCCAGAGTGCTCTGGCCTTCCGCTAAAGTGATGATTCATCTTGCAACAAGAATATGACTCAAAGCGCACAGCCGCAGAGCTGGCTTCAGGAGCATGGCCCAGTTGTACTTCTGTGGAAAGCCTAAATAAAGCTGCATACTAATGCTGTCAACCTGAATGAACCTGAGATGATCTGCAGAGAGGAACAGTAGAAAATACCCTAAAAATGGTGTGCAAAGTTTGTAGAAAAAAACCCATGAATAATTCGGACTGCCAGAGGTCCTTTACATGTTATTCTTCTTTTGTAATAATGCTTTATAAATCAGCAAAGGAATCCTACTTTTTCTTTATGGAGTTTCATGTGAACAATAATTAGGGGAACACTTTCCAGATGCTTGGGTGACCAGAGCTAATAGTTGATAGTAAATCTGGCGGAATAGTAATTCAACTTCTTCTAACTTTGTTCAGTGCTTTGCAAAAGTATTCACCCCCTTGGCGTTTTCATGGTTTGTTTGCTCTCAACCTGGAACTAAAATTGATTGTTTGATAGTTTGCACCATTTACAGAACACACTAAAAACCCTACTACAGTCTGGATGTATTTTTTTCTTTTATTATAAAGCAAATAACAAATACGACAAAATAGTAGAAAACTTCAGCATGATGCTAACTGTCTCGCCCCCCAAAGTCATAATTTTGTAGAAGCGGCCTTGGATCAATCTGTTTTAGCTCGCCAGGTCTTGCTGTTGGGATTTTTGTCCATTCCTCACAGCACAGCAGCTCCAGCTCCTTCATGTTGGATGGCTCTCTCTTGTGAACAGTGATCTACAAGCCTAACCAGAGGTTCTCAATTGTATTGTGGTCTGGACTTTGACTAGGCCATTCCAACACATTTAAATGTTTCCCTTTAAGCCTCTCAAGTGTTGCTTTAGCAGTCTGCTTCAGGTCATTGTCCTGCTGGAACATGAACCTTCATCTCAGTCTCAAATCACAGGCAGACTGACGTAAGTTTTGATCAGGACTATCCCTGTATTTCACACCGTCCAGCTTTCCCTTGACTCAGACCAGTTTCCCAGTCCCTGCTGCTCAAATCTATCCCCACAGCATGATGCTGCCACCTCTATGTTTCTCTGTGGGGATGGTATTGTTGTGGTGATGGGAAAGTTTAGTTTTAGTCTCATCTGACTAGAGCATCTACCTCCTTACATTCAGGGTGTCGCCCACGTGACTCTTGGAAAACACAAAATGTGTCTTCTTATTTTAACACTAAATAGTGGAATTTTGCTGCCCCCTCTTCCATAAATCCCAGCTCTATAGTGTACAGCTCATTATGGTCCCATGAACAGATCATCCAGTCCCTGCTCTGGAGCTCTGCACCTTCAGGGTTACCTTTAGTCTCTGTGCTGTCTCTCCAATTAAAGGCCTCAGTACCCAGTGTGTGAGTTTTGGTGGACGGCCCTCTCTTGGCAGGTTTGTTGTGATACCATGTGCTCTCTATTTGAAGATGATTGATCTGATGGCGCTCTGGGGAAAACATCTGAGTTGGATATTTTTATATGCCCACCCTGACTTGTACTCCTCAACAACTTTGTCCCTGACTTGTTATGAGCGCTCCTTGGTCTCCATGGTGTGATGCCTCCTGTTTAGTGGCGCTGCAGCCTCTGGGGCCTTTCAGAAAGTGTCTGTTTATACAGATAGATCATGTGACCCTTAGATTACACATAGGTGGGTTTTATTTTACTTACTGTGGGACTTTTGAAGGTAACTCGCTGCACTAGAACTTTTTATTGGCTTCATTGCAAAAGGGATGGATACATACATACAGTTTTGTATTATTCTCTTACATATTTTTTTCTCTCATGACTATTTACTAACTTAGACTATTTTGTGCAGATCCATCACATAAAACATTTGAAAATACTTAATTTACAGGTTGGAATGTAACAAAATTGGTAAAAAGCCAAGAGGGTTGAATACTTTTCCAAGGCGCTGTAGTTTCTTTCTTCTTCTGTTTTGAATTAAACATCTTTTAATTAGAGGAGGACTGAAAGGTCCGGAGTGAGCTGAATCACAGCATTTAGTGCAAAAAAAAATCAAACTAATTGCAACTAACCACTTTCCACTAGTACACTGATTATTTGTAAAGCTGCCTTTGACCTCCCAGAGTAATTGGTGTTTTTAAAGCATCTCACTGTGTTGGTGAGAGCAGAGCTGCTTAGGCGTTTAATTGTTTTAACTGCTTGTTTTTCCTAAAATGAGCAGCAGGAAGTCTTTCCTGTTTTGAATACACTATGAATAGAAGGGGATTGTTTGTGTTTTTGCTCTTGCCTATGTATATGTGAACGCGTCAATGAAGGATGGGGGCTGGGAAGGACGGCAAGCCAGCCAATCACCAGGTAAGTCTGTTTACCATGTTCTACACGATCCACTTCAGACGGGGCTGTAAGACGGCGATTCACGGCTCCACTGCCACCGTCTACTCTCCAGCATCTCCATTCACCGTGGCCTGTTTTATTTTCCTCCCTCACACAATTCTCCTCTTCATCACCTCCTCCTCCTCATCCCATCAGGAAACAGGAACTTCCAGCTTCTGTTTCTGTCACTTCCAAGTGGAAGTAAGAATGTGGGAAGCTCTCCTGTCAATGTGTGCGCAGTGGGCTATTGGAAAAACTGACCTCTCTGACCTCGGTTTTCTCTCCTCGCTCACGTAGAAGAAGCAAACTCTTTTATGTCATCAAAACAAATCGCAACTTCATCCCTCCGAAAAACCACACACACACACACAGCTTCAGTTTCACATGGTGTGATCGAAACACACCTGGTTATCACAAAGCCTCTCTCAGGCATGGTTTCCTGTTTCCAACCCCATTTTTGCTCCGCATCAGTTAATCCAGATGCCATACAGTTTAGTGCTAGCCAAGTACCATAAAGGGATACGATCTGACTGTCAGTAAGATCAAAAATCATCACTGCGATAAGTTTCCATCCAATTTCACATTCAGCTGTGACTCACCAGTCCAAACCCAGGAAATGTTTTTAGTTTTTACAAAGAGCAACTAGGGATTCTAAGCTTTCAAACAGCTTTATTGGAGACTAGCCCTTTGATGCATGATGCATTATGAATCCCCGAGTCAAGATTTTTTTATATGTGTTTTTACTCTTCTTAGGGCTTGAAAAAACCCCAAACATGAACTTTTTTTTTCAAAAACGTTATTTTTCCAGGAAGTTACAGAAATGTCCACTACAGTGGACTACATGCACCTGAGCACCCAACACAAAACATTATGAATTTATTCTAAAAACAGAACAATCTTGTATTCTGTCGTAAATATACTAACAATTGTTTAATTTTATGCTTTGAAAAATATGTCAACGTATTTTGTTCAAATGTTAACACTATAGAGGCCTAATGTTTAACTCTGAATAACAAAACCAATTATAATCATAGCCAAATATCTTTAACCTGAATAATAATAATTGAACTTTATTGATCTCACAATGGAGAAATTCACTTCTGCATCTTAACCCATCACCCTTGGGGAGCAGTGGGCTGCCACTGTGTGGCGCCTGGGGAGCAATCGGGGGTTAAGGGTCTTGCTCAGGGACCCAGAGTGCCGGTACTGGGGATCGAACCGGGTACTTGCATCCTTCTCTGAGTGCAAGTGTGTTGTTCTAACCACTCGGCCTCGACCCCCCCCGCCCCCTTTTTTTTGTTTTTTTAATTTAATTTAATTTTTTTATAATAAACAGGTTGCAGAAGAGTTTTTATAGCAGAGGATGGTTTCGATCCACCGACCTCTGGGTTATGGGCCCAGCACGCTTCCGCTGCGCCACTCTGCTTGCCTAAACTACTGTTTCTGCCAGGTTTCGAGCCTGGGACCTTTTGCGTGTGAGGCAAACATGATGACCACTACACTACAGAAACTTGCAATGTGACAAACATCACTGTGGTTTTCCACAGTTCTATAAGAACGTATGACAGTATAACCAAGTCCTTTTATTAGCATGTTGCAAGAAAACCTGAACTGTCATTTTAGTCTCTGCATCTCCTAACACTTTGATGGTCATCACACCTAAGCTGTATGAATGTTAGCAAAGCACCCAGGGCACTTTGGCACAAAGCATTGCATGCAGATGTATTTGGTCTTCCATGTGCATGCAGCATCATGACCTCTGTTTGCATTTTTAGAATTTTTTGATGGAATTTCTTGGACTATTCTGTAGGTTGCCTTATTCTTCGCTGTGTTTGAAGTCTACAATATAATAATTGGTATAATTAACATAAACTACAGCTAATCTGCACAAAATATACACAAAGTATATACAAAATATACTAAAATGTAAATTTTAAATGAATAGCTTATATGTGTTATGTTTAAAACACTGAATTATAAGCAAAACAATTACAAGACAGTAAAGCAATTATATGACTTCTGTTGAAAAAATGTAATGGGAGATGCATGACGCCCACTTCAGTGGACACATGGTGAATCGTTATTTTCTAAATGTTGGAGAAAAAATTTTATTTTTCAAACTGATAATATCCTTCCTTAGATGTTACTGTAAATCATCATATTTTTTATTACCTGTTGGGCTCTTCTACTATAGAGGGATTGAGGGAAATGCCAGCAGTGGTCGACAGAGGTTGCTGTTTGTTGGCCATCTTGGATTCAGAAGAAATTTACTTACAGTTACAATGACTGACCACTGAATTGACCTCCATAGACATAATATAAGAGTAGACGCGTCGTTGGGCGGGTTCTGTCTATGCTGCGATGCGTCAGAGCGTCCGCCATGTTGAATGTGGCAAATCTGCAGTTACTCAGTCACTTAAACAGTATCAGAGGGACTTTAATCTCAGAATATACTTTGTATTCGTAATATTTTTATTTTTGCAATATTACAAGTTTATATTCGTATCCCTTTGGCTTCATTCTCCTGAATTTATTCTCGTAAAGATTACAAATAATTAAAATAGTCTAACCTGGCCCTATTACTCCAGGAGTGAAATAATTCTGCAAACTGTGAACATTCTAGAAATGTTCCCTCTTAATTCTCATAATATGACGTTTTTCTCATAAAATTACCACTTTAATGTTTTTTTTTTTTTACTTTATTGACATAGGTCTTTTTTTTCTCATATTAGTAATTTTCCCTCTTTATTACTCCCCCAAAAAGTCTGTTCCTAAAGTTTCACATGTGACACGGTTTTATGCAATAATGAAGACCACAATGTTTAGATTTAACAAATTGATCATTATACTCATAACACATACACATATACACACACAAATATACACATATATATATATATATATATATATATATATATATATATAGATATATATATATATACATATATATATATATATATATATATATATATATATATATATATATATATCTATATATATATATATATATATATATATATATAATCACACAGCTATTTATTTGGCTTATTTACAATATTTGCAAATCTATATTTGCACATCTATGTCTAAATACAATAGTCTGTACTGTATGCAAGCTAAAAACCTTGAAAAAGAATGGTCATGCACAGCTTTTTCCTAGTGTTACCACTCTGCAGCTTTAGTGTGTCCAGTTTTGCAACATGGTGCAACCTTTGTTTATAGAAGGCAGATACAAGTAGTGAAATCAGCCAGAATACATTTCCATGCAGCACAGGAATGAGGCATCTTCTCTGATCCACGTTCACTACAACAGAACTTAACTTTTTTCTGTCACATACAACATGGTGGTGACGTTGACGTGCAAACCTGCGCCCAACGACGCGTCTACGTATATGATGTCTATGTTGACCTCAATATAGTGTGGCAGCAGAGAGCATTCTAGACACTGATATGCAGTTTCACCATAGAATTAAAGAGATATTTACTTTTTAGCCGCTGGCCACTACAGTGGCCGCTATGCACCAGAGGGCAAGGACAAAAAAAACAAAAAAAAAAAACAATTTCAGTTTGGGCTTGTTCAAACTATTCCACCTTTTCTGTTAATTTCTTTTTTTTTAATCTGAAAGCTTTTTATTCCTTATCTCCGTAGCAGACCCTCACTGCAAAAACAAAACTAAAAATAAGTCACATTTTCTTGAAATGTGTGTATCTGTCCTTGATTTGAGCACAGAAATAAGATGATTTGCCAATGGAATGAGATTTTTTGCACTTAAAATAGGAACATCTCATCTCCATCATCTTATTTAGAGGGCAGAATATCTAATTATCTTATTTTAGGGGTCAAAATACTCATTCCATTGGCACATCCTCTTATTTACCTGCTCAAATCATGGACAGATACACTAATTTCAAGAAAACTTTACTTATTTTTAGTTCCGTTTTTGCAGTGCTGGAAGGACTGGATCTATTGGCATGTATGGGTGTTATCTTATTCATTAACTGTGAGAAACTGAAGAGAGAACCATGAATTCACAGTTTCAATCAGGAAGCAAAGAGAGAAAAAAAAACACTTTCATGAATTGATTTAGTGCATTTTATTAGAAACATGTAAAGCGGTATATGAACGCAGCCGTATCAACAATATTTACAAGGGAAACTCTACAGAGGAGGAGAAGTCATGGACCAGCAGACTGCACCTTATTTCCTCATCATGTTTTGTACATATAAGCTTTCTCACATATGTCACAGGGTATGTACAGAAGACGCACAGCGCCGCTCAGACAGCCTAGCTGGAATGTAGGCTGGAGGATTCGGACTCGGTGGTCGTTGAAGTCCCAGGGCGTCTCCGGGGTAAAATCTTCAAACTGGACGCCCGGGTCAGAGTTAGGGCCCTGCGGGCTGAGCTCTTGAACCTGGCCCCCAGGAACGCGTAAAGCAGCGGGTTCAGGCAGCAGTGGGCGAACGCCATGGGCTCCGCCACCGAGATCCACACGCCTAAAGCCGCCTCCAGCCTGCAGCTCGAGGGCAGGACCTCCAGACGCAGCAGCGCGTCCACAGAGAGGCACGCTCCATAAGGGAACCAGCACACAAAGAAGCAGACGACCAAGGCGATGGTGGTCCGGACCGCCCGCCGCTTCTGCCTCTGGCCCCCCAACGGGCCCCGGGTCAGCCTCGAGACGATGACGCAGTAGCAAACCAGAAGGACCAGGCCGGGAATCACCAGGCCCACCAGGACCAGCTGGAGGTGAAAGACGGCCACCCAGACAGGAGCGTTTTCCTCAGGGTAGAAACGCTGGCACACCGTGGCTCCCTCTCCACCTTCCTGGGTCCGGGCAAATATCATGTCTGGGACGGCCAGCAGGGTGGCAGGCAACCATGCGCCTGTAGGGCAGAGGAGGACAAGGAAAGCTTTGAAAATGCCGTCTGGGTTTGATGTCTGCCATTCCATGGACACAGGATCACAGCATCATGCTCAGCTTTAACCAGAAAACATCAACTTTTTTAAACCGTCAGCGTGAAACCGTATCATCCAGCTGGTCAAATGTCACAGAATCTGTCAAGAAACAATTGTTTGCTGTTCCATCCTGTTTCTTTTTTTTTTTTTTAGTATGACATCAGATCTGTTTTCTGGTTCGGGCCGGGCGAAAAGCAAAAAAAAAAAAAAAAAAAAGAAGATGTTAAACAGCGAAAGAGTGAGCCACAGGAGAAGGCAGACCTGCCACTGCAAAAAGGGAACTCAAAGTAGGTAAAATCCTCCTGAAATTTGTGTATTTTTCATTGACTTGAGCTGGTAAATCAGACTATTTGCCAATGGAATAAGATTTTTGCACTTAAAATAAGAACAATTCATCTCCATCATCTTATTTAAAGTGCAGGATGTCTAATTATCTTAATTTAGGGGTCGAAATTCTCATTCCATTGGCAAATAGTCTTATTTAGCTGCTCGAATCAAGGAAAAATATACAAATTTTAAGAAAACTTTACTTACTTCTACTTCCCTTTTTGCCGTCTGTCTGTCGGCACTCACCTACATACACGGCCCTGTGTGCCAGCAGCTGCCTCAGCCCCCCGGTGTTGGTGTCTGTGGCCCGCACCACGGCCAGGTAGCGGTCCAGACTGATGAAGGCCAGGATGAGCACGCTGCCGTACAGGTTGACGGTGTAGATGACGTGCACGCCGATGCATGTGGCCGCTCCGAAGCGCCAGTCCTCCAAGGCCGCGTCCACGGCCCAGAAGGGGAGCGCCAAGACGAAGAGGAGGTCGGCGGCAGAGAGATGGAGGCGATACCAGTCGGTCAGGCTGCACTTTGACCTGTGGGCAGGGGGAGAATGTGGTCAGCACGCTCGTTTCATCCCTCAGGACCACGCTCCCCACCATCGGCCCCGCTCCCGTCCTCTCACCTGCGCTGACAGCCCAACACCACCACGACCAGGCCGTTTCCGGTGATGCCCAGGAGGAAGATGAGGGCGTAGACCACAGGCAAGAAGACGCGGTGGAGCTCAGCGGTCTTCACGTGCTCGGTGTTACACGGCTCCTCCAGGTCCGCCGGATCCTCCCCGGAGCCAGAGCCAGAGCTGGTGTCGTTGACGTCGTAGTCAAAGACGATATGCTGCAGGCACATGACATGGTTAAATGTTTATTCTCTGATTTGTGAGCTTCTCCGCGGGTTCTAACGTGCGGCCGAGCCAGGCTTACCTCGTAGTACGACATGATGGAGACCTTCTCAGCAGAGTGAAGCCACGGCTTCATGCTGAGGGCTTTTATAGCTGTCTATGCTCCTCCTCCAAACACTCCAATGCTTCTGTCTGCTGGCCCAAACGTAGCCCCCCCTCCTCCTCCCCATGTTTTCGAGGTGTCAGCTGTTAATACTGGATCTATCACAGGAAACCATGTGCGTGTCTGAATTGTTTTAGCCCCTGAGACCTCTGGCTTGTAGTCATCAGGGTCAATTGGCAATAGGAAAGACGACCGCTGAGAACCACACAATGTGTGTGTTTGTGTGTGTGTGTGTTTTCTTTAAAGCTCAATACTCGGTTAAATCAGGACAAGCCAGCGGCGTGAACATACGTGCGTCACTGTCTTGCATGATGCATGAAAACATGGAGAGATGAACATGCATGAGAAGGGGGGAGAGAGAGATCCGTGATGGAAAAAAAAATAGAGTGTTACATCCTGTGAGATGACTATCAGACATCCTTTGGTGGGTTCTGGTAAATACCAGGCTGCAGGACGCCCTCTGATCTTTGCAAGTGGAGCATCATGAGCGTGTCTGTGGTATCAGATGGTCACCTATCCAAGAGTAAAGCGAAGGGCCGCTCTGATGTTAAGCTCTAACTTCACGGAGCCGGACTGTCACAGCGGAGTACAACACGGGCTTTTTTTAGCAAGCTGTTCCACTTTGAGAAGAAAACTTCCCAATAAAGTCATGGTAGATATTTCTACAGGATGTGAATGCAGAACCGGGGCAACTGGAGCCCCCTACCAACAACACCACAACCCCCCTCCCTACCTGACCCCCTACCTGCACTAAAGCTCGCTGAGTAAGACTTTCACCAGGCCCTTCCAACGTCAGAAGACCAGGAAAGCTCCAGGACCTGATGGCCTTTCCCCCTCCTGTGCTGAGGAGCACAGGCTGTGCTCCTCAGCACAGCCTGTGCTCACCAGCTGACTCCATCTTCTCACGCATCTTCAACAAATCTGTGGAGCTGTGTGAGGTTCCCTCCTGCTTCAAACGCTCAAGACTTTGGAGATGACGACTTCTGGGAAATTTCCCCCATGCCGCCTCCCCTCACCATCCTCAACAACGTCGTGGACCACTTCTGGTTCCTCGGAACCACCCATCCTTCGGACCTGAGCCGAGTCCTCACAGATACGCACTGTTCAGACGAAGGCCCAGCAGAGACCTGACCTCCTGCAGCAACTCAGGAAGTACAACCTTTCTATACCTATACCTTCTATACAGTCTGTCCGGTCCAGTTGGCTCATCCTCAAAACAGGACCGGTCCAAACTACAACACAAATTTAGGTCCACAGGGAGCAGGGCCTGAAATTCAGAGCGGGGTTGCAGGTAATACGCATTATATAACCAATTCCCACAAATCCAGTTCATATAATGCAGGATGTTACCGTATATAAAAACAGCGGTATAAAACGTGACCATTTGGATCAAAGTCAAAAACTAAAAGGAAGAAGAGCACTTCCACTACACACTGCGCGCTCTACTTCTCTCTCTAGTGATACGAGCGCGCTTTCTGCTGCCGGATTATCTCAACCTACAAGGATTCAACGCTATTAACTGTAAGGTAAACCAAACCGGGATTTCATGAAACACGTGGAGTGTCCTGCTTGTAAAAAGCTTAGCACACAGAGACATCAATGGTAGTTACCTCAATAAGGAAGGATTGTCCGAAATTAATAAATCAATTTCTTCCTTTGACTCCTGTGTTATTAAGGGAAAGGAGTGAATGGAGGAGAACAAACAGGGAAAAGAGGAGACAAGAGAGAGCCACCTAATAGGAAGGGAGAAAGTGACAAGAAACTAAAGCTGCATATTAATCTGAGGTATGAGCAGACAGCGCTGATCTCTTTTCAGACTCATAGGTGTTAAACCCCCAAAAGTGTGTAAATCCACCCACTGCAAAGCTTGTAAGGGGGAAATTCCCCTTATTTTGAAAACTGAATTTCAGGCTCTGATGGAGAGGATCATCAGGGCTGACCTTCCCTCCATCCAGGACATGTCTAAGCTCAGGAAAAAAAAGTGGCTAACATCTCTGCAGACCCCACACATCCTACAAAAAAAATCGCTTAGGCTTTCACCTTCAGTTTGGTGCTACAGATTAACGCTATGAGTAAAACCCAGCAGCCACCAAGACACTTCCTTCCCCCAGGCCGTCTCAAGGATGAACACCATGAACGCCTCACAGCCTCACAGAGTGGTCAGCTGCACTGTTGTGAAGCAAAAGAAGTACATTTGCACTTTCACTGCCTCCCTATTTTCCTTTTACAAAAAAAACAACATACTGTTTATGTATTTATACCCAATGTCTGTACGCTGTGAGCACACTGCGCACACAATCATGGTCAAATATAGATGATTGTGAACCCTGAACACATTTAAACTGAAAGGATAAAAAAATAAATATCACAGGTATTTTAAAGGAAATGACGTAAAAGCATTTGCAAGAACCACAGCATGTCTTTAAACAGCTTATTTGAATAAAGATCTAGATCTCCCATCTGCATGCTAGTGTCTCTGCAGACACATTTCCTGACTCTGCTTTGACTGGAAATCTCCATCCTCTAACAATTCACTTATCCCATAAGTAAACAGTGAGCCTACTCCAAAACAAACTTTGAGAAAACTGTCACAAGTGTTCCCCTCTGGCCTCTTATCTGCTTCTCACTTTGCCCCCCACCCTTCCTCTGTGTGCTCCCTTATCGCCTCAGTAAATCTCTGAATATATATATATATATACCACCGCTGGGCAGTTTGGGGAAAACATGCAGATTTTTGTAAAAAAATATATATATTTTTGGTGCTACACATTTCAGATAAATTACTTGATGGAAACATCTCAATGATTTAAAAATCGTCTATATATAGGAACATGGGTAGGATGTAAACTGGAGATGTGGGCACGACTCTCCCATCAGAGAGCTGACTGCAGAGCGGGTGATCATAGTTTACTCTGGCATGGATGGTGAGAATTCAAACATAATTCCAGTTTTTTTTTTCTAATCTAAACAACAGTTGCTGGCATGAGATGACTGGTTATCGGTCAGCAAGACTGAATCAAATCTGTAGGTATTTGGAAAATGGCGCCACCGAGTGGACTGTTGTACATGGAAGCAAGAATAAGAGCAGACACCGTGGTTCTGTCAGAGTTAACTAATACTATTAAAGTCTGGACAGGACCCCTGGGCCCGTTTCAGGAGGCTGGGTTAGTGGATATCCAGGGTAATTTATGGGATAAATTCCTGCATACCCTGGCTTTTCGGTTTCAGAAAGCTCAGAAGCTTTTACCCTGAGTCAAATTATGACAACAAATTACTCCGTGAGACAACCCTTCTACTGAGCAGAGTTGTTTGGGCAAACTCTGAGTTTTCCCTCCTTTTTAGGTGGTATCTGCTTCTTGTTTTTCTGCCAACGGCAGCTTTTTAATAACATAGGAAAGGCAGACTAATAAGCAGTGGGACGTGATCGTTCTTTATAGAGCAATATTGTGAAAAGCATTGATTCCCTTACCAATAAAGTTATTTTAGAAACATTTGTGTCTATATATCTAAGTCTGCCAGAGTATTAACAAGCTAGTAGCTTAAATCCTCTTGAGGTGACTTGATATTGGGGCCGGCCCACTAACGATTGTTTAAATAACAAACGTCTGAAATCCCAGTGCACATGCCCAACATGCTCTAAGCAGACAGATGTGGGAAGCAATTTCTGTGGCCCCAAGCTCAGATCGTCCAATCAAAACACTGGAAATCCACACGTTACATTGATGTTCTGCCAGATAGTGTGCAACCATCTAGGCAGGGCATATTTATTTGTATAGCACGTTTCAGTACAATGCAGAGTGCTTTACATGATTAAAATATTGGAAAATAAACACAGAATAAAGATGTAAACTAAAATCAAATATTAATCTTGCATTGGTTGTCCTTGCTGGCTCATTGAAGGATTGATGTGAATCTTTTCTGTTCAATAAATGAACACTATGAGTGAGCCTTTATTTGCAGTTTTATGTATAAAATTGTATGACATTTAGCTTATATAAAATGGATTTTCTAGTGTGTTGGTTTATGCTAATTTATATATTTAATTTAAAATTGATCAAAGTCAGGTTGAATGCATCACCAAAAAAACTGTGCTGCTGCTGATAGGTGTTGAGTTTTTGTGCCCCACTAAACTCATCATGCCAGAGACGCCACTGATAAAAGCTTCTGTGCTTTCTGAAATGGAAAAGCCAGGGTGTGCAAGATTTACCCCAGAAATGATATCAGGGTCTGATAAATGATATCCACTAACCCAGCTTCCTGAAACGGGCCCAAGTTGTCTTCTTCGTGGTATTCACATTAACTGGAACCATAGACATATATACGTAGACGCCCCATTTACCCATATACACGCAGTTATCTATTTTGCAGTTACATATAATAAACACAGAAATTACACAAACCTCTCTCTATATATATATATTATTATTATTACATTTTATATGTTTCTTGTGTTTTTATGTGTGAAATGTGAATGTTTATTACTACTGCACAAAAATTGCCCATATTGGGACAAATAAAGTTACTACTACTACTACTATTTTCATAGACTATTCATCACAATCCCTTTTATAAAAAATCGGATCCAACAGGATAGCTTCCTACTTCGTGTGTAAATACATTTACAAATGACACTTTCAACTGTACAAAAAACAGATACTCATCAGTGACCATAAGCCATTTTTAATAGTATGTGATGACAACAGCACTGACATAGGAGAAAACTATATACAGACAAACGAGAGCAGAGGTGCCAATAACACCATTTAAAAATTATATACTATAAACCGCAACGTGAAGGGGTGGGTGGGGGGGGGGGAGAATTAACAAAAAGCTAAATAATGCATCTTAGAATCAAAGAGATCACAAAAATCATAGCAAAAGAAAAATACTCTATATTATTCTTTTCCCATAAATCATGTCTGTCCAGTAATTTAGGGCCATTATGTTTGTGTTTTACATGCCTGGAATAAAGCATAAAGGTATACAATATTTCCATATAGTATTAACAATTTACTTGAGTAACATTCCAGTTCTTCTCTAAGATTTTCATTGATAAGTTCCTTCTCCCTCAGATCCTCCAGAAGTGAACCCATATTTTTCTTAGCCCTCAGCTCTCGGATCTCGGCGTTCCGCTTCTCCCGCTCGAGGCTTTGCACTCTTGCCCAGGCCTCACTGAGCTTTGCCTTCATAGCAGTGGGGGAAGTCGGCAATGCATAGTTGTGGTCCTAGCAGAAAGAGGGAAGCAAACATTTAGTATGTGTGCTTGGCTTTGTCAAGACTGTTGATTGCGTCATCTTTTTGAGAAACAACACATTTAAATACTTACGAGTATTAATTTTTTCTGAGGTTCATTTTTTTTTGAAGGCTGACTCAAGTCCATAGGCAGACTCTCCTCTGCTTTCGTTTCAGTAAGTGTTGTCCTCTTTACTTTTTGCTATAATACAATACAATAAAAGACACACAAAAGTATAATTCAAATTTAAAGTCGTGTCACAAGGTACACAGTATTTTAAGTCTAAACCATTAGACGAGAAGACAAAGCAGCGGGACCAAACACCTTCCAATAATTATTTGACTAATATATACATAGCATACAGAGCATCAGCAGAAACGTACTTTTCGGAGAGGAGTTGGAAAATTGAATATAGATGGTATGACATCATTCACTCTAAGGCGCACAATCTGTCCTGTGCGGTCGAAGTCTTCTTCCTTGAAGTGCTCACTGCACAACATGGATCGATCCGTTGCAACAAAATCCACCCGTCGCACGGCCAGCTCCCACTTTTTTCTCAGTGTACTGTCTTTGGGAAACCTGGAGGGAAATAAGCAGCCAGATAGAGTGATATTAAAATGTCACTACATGTAATAACACCCCACCCCTCTCATATTATTCCTTCAAACTACTACTGCTACTACAGCCAACAGTGCTCGCTTTTACATCATTGCAGGTCATCATCTCCAACTCATTCTTATATATATATATATATATATATATATATATATATATATATATATATATATATATATATATATATATATAAATATAAAAGAGTTCTTTTCCACCACTATAAATACATTTTTAAAATATCTTTCAGGAAAGTGAAATTTTTTTTTAACTGGACCTACACATTTAGTTACTATTCAGTTTATCCTGTTTAAATGGTTGTTAGGTTCAGTTAGGTTCCTGTGATTTGGCAAATAAAGCAGTAAAGAGGTTTGTTTTTGTGAACTGCCGTTTACAGCGTTTTGGAAAACAACTCTTTATATATATATATATATATATATATATATATATATATATATATATATATATATATATATATGTGTGTGTGTGTGTGTGTTTTATGTACTTTGCTCTGCTTCCATCCCTGCTAACCATTAGCACATGTTGTGTTGTTGTGTTGATGCCAGTAAAACTGTAACTGTAAAGCATGAGGATTATCTATCATAAAATCTTACTTATGGAAGGTAATTCCCCGGGATCTGGTTTGCAGTGTCCTTTTGTTTGCGCACCCATAGGCGGAGCAAAAGTCGGGCATCTTGGACGTAGCTCTGGAAGTTTGCTAACTGTCAATACAAAATGGAAATAATGTATTAAGTTAGACAATCATTTAATTAAATAAATTGGTCCCATGTAGCCCCTAAAAGGATGTTTCAGTCAGCTAATTTATCCGGGAATCGGTTGAAAACTCACCGGATTCAGAGCGTCTGAAAACATAAAGTACCACTTACCTGCGTGTATTCTCTCTGATCGCAGCTTGGTCTGACCTAAGATGGCCGCTCTGTCGGCACGCCTCTCACATGACCTCACATCATATACGTAGACGTAGACGCGTTGTTGGGCGGGTTCTGCCTATGCTGCGGATGCGTCAGAGCGTCCGCCATGTTGAATGTGGCAAATCTGCAGTTAGACTGAGTCACTTGAACAGTATCAGAGGGACTTTAATCTCAGAATATACTTTATATTCGTAATATTTTTATTTTTTGTAATATTACGAGTTTATTTTCGTATCCCTTTGGCTTCCTTCTCCTGACTTTATTCTTGTAAAGAATAAAATTAATTAAAATAATCTAACTTGGCCCTATTACTCCAGGACTGAAATAGTTCCGCAAACTGTGACTATTCTGGAAACGTCCTCCCTTATAATATGAATTTTTTCTCATAAAATTACTACTTTCTTTTTTTTTTTTTACTTTATTGTCCTAGGACCTTTTTTCTCATATTAGTAATTTTATCTCTCCCCCAAAAAGTCTGTTCCTAATCTGTGACTATACCAGAATTTAAAAGGTTCAAATGCGACACGGTTTTATGAAATTATGAAGCTACTATGTTTAGATTTAACTTTTATATTCATAACACATACACATATATTTTTTTCTCTCTCTCTATCACATATATATATATATATATATATATATATATATACACTTCTAAGTACTCAGTCATATACTTATTTGTAATACTTCAAAATATATATATGCACATCTATATCTAAAAACAATAGTCCGTTCTGTATTCAAGCTAAAAACCTTCTCGATCTTCTCTGATCGACGTTAAGTAAAACAGAACTTAACTTCTTTCTGCCACACACAATATGTCGGTGACGTTGACGTACGAACCCGCGCCTCTGAAATCTGTCTCACCCGACGACGCGGCGTCTACGTACATGTGTGTGAACTGGAACGGGTTTATTTCACTGATCTTCATTCATTCAATGGATTGCTGATTTGCCCGAAAAACTGAAGTCACTGGTCGCCATCTTGCTACTCCCTACTCTCACAGAATCACAGGATTTGGTTGCAAAATGCAATTTTGTCAACAGAGATTGGAATCTGTTGCGTGGCATCACATCAGCAATAGCGGGTGCCGTGTATCTGCCTCCCAGTACGTACGGCTTCCAGACATTTTTACCAAGTCCATCCTCAGGTACATGCCCAACATTTTCTGTATTTCCCTTGTATTAGTGTTAACAGATCTTCCATCATTTTTGAATGCTGTATTCATTTGTACTTGTAGCCAGGGCTTGAATCATGTCCTCTGACACAAACTTTTGGAAGTATTGGAGTGGTGTGTGGAGGAAGGTTACATCGTCTGTGACAGGTGGACCAGAAAAATCGGTATTGGGACTGATAAAAATCCTTTTTTTACCAGTGATATCTGTCACGTGGCATGATGCGTTCATGTTCTTGGGGCTCAATGTCCACATTGGCTGGGCAGTCAGACGGCTCTTGGTTTTCTTTGTCCACACAGGGATCATTGTCTGACTCCTCGTCACTCGCATCAGTGTCATCTAGGGGTACGTCCACATCACTCTCTCCATCTTGGATGATTGCAATGATATCCTGCACTCTGTACCGAGGATCTTTCCTTGCTGCTGGCACTCTGAAAAGGAAAAGATAAAATTTAAACAAATGTATATATAAATAGTACACATAGGGCTAGAATGTGTAAATTATGTGTGGTTCAAAGTTTTATTGGGAAAACTTCCTCTCAAGACATTCCTCTCAAAATCAGGGTTGTTTTGACTACCACATTCACCCAATGTTGTAATATTGCAACAATTACAAAACAAGCTATAGATAAAATGTAGGGCACATTATCCACAATAACTACATATTTACATGTTGTAGACACTGTAATAAACACAGAAAAAAACTATGCAGAGCTTTTTACTTACTTCAATTAGATAAATCCAGTCCAGTAAATCGAGGGGATGATGCTCAAGCAAAAATCTGGAGGTTGTGTGACTTCTTCACCTGAGGGCCGGCCTTGTATACAAATGTAGGACCCTATAGCATTGTGACACCAAACAACATGACCCATTGAGTTTTAATGCAGATGAACCAAAAAAAAAAGAAAAAAAGGTTTATTTTGGGATGACAATTTTTTTTTAAATTCTGCAACTGTGGGTCTTACAGGGTTTTAAGAAGCTGAAGTGAAGCAGAATTGTCACGTGAGATGTTCAAATTAGCACAAATATTAGAAGATGTAAAGGTATCTAGATCATTGTCACTTGATTCAGAAAGTGAAACTCATATTAGAGTCATTACACAAGGAGTGAATTATTTTAAATCTTTATTTCTTGTAATTTGGATAATTATGATCACAGGGAAAGAAAATCCAAAATTCTGTCTCAGAAAACATGAATATTGGGGGAAAAAATGAAATGTTGGAAACTCATGGTGGTCCCACACCTCCGTTGATAAAGTAATTAATGCAGAAGGAGCCCAATCAAGTATTGACTCAAAATAAAGTAAAATATAATTTTAGCTGCCTGACATTTCTGTTTAAAGCGTCTATTTTTAATTAATCTTATGTAACATAGTTTTTTTCCTGAGACATTATTTTTTGGGTTGTCATCATCTGTAAGCCATAATCATCAAATTCACTGGAAATAAAAGAAAGCTTGAAAAATGTCACTGTGTGTAATGATATTCTATCAGTTTCACTCTAATGTATTGAATAACAAAAACTATCAAAACGTTTTATGATATTCTAATTTTTTTTTAGACGTACCTGAAGTGGAAAGCGGAAGCCAAGTGTGATCAAGCAAGCATGAATATTAGGGAACAGTGGATGAAATAGTTTATTGTGACAGCATTAGAAAACATTAGCACTTATATCAATGAATACCTATAAAAGCACTTTAACCTTTGTAATAAGGCTACAGAGATTTATCAGCACTGTGGCCGTGCCCTGGGTCCTTTCAGCATGAATTGGCCTGTGCCCCCTCTGGGTACTCCCGTTTCCTCCTACAGTCCACAAACATGAATGTTAGGTTGATAATACTAATTTTTGTTTACTTTAGCTATGTAGAACAATTTTTTTAATTAGTAACTTGTTTAGTATAGTATATATGTTTATTTTGTTAAGGGCATGGGTATTTTGGGATAAATGTGTAGGTTTTAGGTGGATCCACAGGCCGGTAGGTGGTCATGTGTTTTTTTTTATCAGTCAATCAGTCATGGTGAGTCAATGAGTCAGGATGGCAGTCACTCAGGAATAAACCCACCTCAGAACTGCATTTTTTTTACCCTTTTATCTTGAGTTTGGACACTCACTGCTTTGATTTTCATGGACAAATAGTCACTACACAAACAAAATTATATTTAGCAAGTTCGACAGAGCCCTTTGTGAGTGTATGTTTCATACACTCACACATTGTTTTCATCTCACAATGGATAACGTGGGTGTTCTTTTGGGCGAGCACAATGAACATTTCATTTTATGATTGCCGTTATTTGTTTCTTGTATTCCTAACTCAAAAGTCACACCTAGAAAAGATGAGGGAAAGTTACATTAGCAAATAATGTCACATTGGAAATGTTAGAGAATTCCATTCTTAAACTTAGGTACATTTATATAATGGAGTAAAAGTTTCACTTTTACAGATAAAGTTTATTTTTTTATCACAAGCGGGGGCTGGGAGTCTGGTACAGCGGAGAGGTAAATCTGATCCGTTGAGGCTTGTATGATAAATACGTTGAGTAGAGTAATACCACATTGATTAACACTCCTAGGAGGCTCCTAAAATCCTCCTCTGCTGATGAGGCTTGATGGGTAACACCTGCTACTTCACCCAGCCACCATGCTCTCTGACGACATCTAGTGGAGGAACAATAGACTGCACAACAGAGAGGAGACAAAATCTCCCAGACCCCAACATCTAGGACCTCGATTATCAAAGACTTAAGTGTTTCCCTTGAGTAGAAATATGATGCAACACACAGGCCTATTTCCCTGAGGCTCCATCCAAATACCCTGAATAACAGCGTATAGCTCCTCCTCCTATCCCTTGACCTTTTATGGGGTCAACAGTGAGAACTCTGTTGTGTGGAGGAAAGGAGCTTCAAGTCCATGTTGAAAAACGATTTATTCACAGTCAGTTTCACTCCAATGTAATTTAAACAAAAAGAAGAAAAGTCCCAACATGAACGCGAATGCAAGTGCAACAATGCTTTAAGGAAAATTAACCTGACAGAACCAGTCAGGGTGAACAGCAGCGAACAGCAACACACCTGAAATCTTAAGGTTTGAACAGTCAGAGGCTCTCTGATTAGCTAGCGCGTCTCTCTGATGATCCTGCTGCTGTTTCCCCGCAGCTGAGCGAGCAGATCTCTGAAAGCAGACGTCTTCTTTGGTGCCCTCTCCTGGGCTCGGGCCTCTGACGACGTGGCGGCGCTCGCGGCCGCCGGCGACGCAACGCGTTCCACAGTCACGTGTCTCTGAGCTCGGCCCCGCGAGCTGCGAGAACGGCCGGCTCGGTTCATGACCAAACCTTTTGTCTTTGCGTGGTGCTGGTCGTTTTGGAGACGCTGCTGCTTTGCCACACGAGAACCCCGGGAGCTACGCCTCCTCTTCCTCCTCCGCTTCGTCTTCTGCTCTGCCGCGCGTTTGGCCCGTCTGAGGTTCCTGCCGCGGAGAACGCGTCACACATGAAGCCGTTCTACCTGAAAACGGCGGAACTGAAAAAAGTAACTAATCTCTTTACCTCTGGAGGAAAGGGTGCGGCCTTGAACAGAACGATAAGTGTTGCCCGCGCAGCAGGCCGAGGCCGGCATCCAGATGAAGAGGGCTCAAAAGCTTTCTGTCAGAGCAAAAGACCAATAAATATGAATCTGATCCGATCAGAGGCTGTTAAACATACTTCAGCTGGTCTTACCGTCTGGCATCAGGTCGTCTGCGGGGCGTCCATTTTTTCTTCAGCACCCACTCGTCACAGGTCAGAGATTCTGGATCTGAGGAGGAAAGCAGACCGTAACGGTCGACATTAAACACCGGCTGTTTTAGGAGAGCCATCTTTAATTTAGCTGTGGTG